>NW_008330347.1:384159-419764 GCF_000622305.1 Nannospalax galili
AACGCAAAGGAAAATCTCTTTAGATACTTAAGTGACAATTGAATTTATTTTTATAATTGTTTTAATAGCTTTTGTATAATCTTCATTGCTATTATGAGATATAAAATGTATTTATCAAGTCTGTAATCATTATGCCAAAAAATCTGAATTACTGTAATATTTTGCATATTGTTAAAACTGTAACTTTAATTGTAAAAAAAAAAAATTAAAAAAAACCAAAAAAACAAAAACAAAAAAACCCTCAGAATTAGCAGAGCATGGTGGCACACGCCTGTAGTCCCGGTATTTGGGAGGCAGAGGCAGGTGGATCTCTGTGAGTTCAAGGCAAGCTTGGTCTACATAGTGAGTTCCAGGACAGCTGGGGCTACAGGGAGACCTTGTCTCAAATAGACAAAAACAAACAAACAAACAAACAAACAAAAAACCCAAAAAACCCTCAGAGTTTAGCCCCTTCTTTTTTCTCCATGTTTTGCTTCCACCAATATGAAAATGAGTTTTGGGATGGGTGTTTCCTGGGGATAGTTGGACAAGGGTCAGTGAGAAGGTGAGCCAATGGATGAGGAGTCCTGACCCGAACACAGAAATGGACCTGAGTTGCATAAACTTCTTCTTTTGCCTGTGTGTGTGTGTGTGTGTGTGTGTGTGTGTGTGTGTGTGTGTGTATGTAATCCAAAGAATCCCAGTTGCCTGCAAAGGCGCGGGGCCCAGCCCACTAAATGAATGACGGCCGCTGTAGCCAATAAGGATTTCCAGCAATCGACACCCCAAGAATTGTGGAGACTTCTTTCCACCAGGGCAGGGAGGGAAGAAGGTAGAACGGGGAACCGAGCGCTGGACACTCACTCCAGCACGTCGCGGTTGAACTGCCTCTTGCTGTTGCCCAGGAACTCTCCTATCATCTGGCGGCTGAGACCTTTCCGTTGGAGGAGAAAGTGGGCCACACCGATGGGGGTGTCGGGGATGAAGCCGCGCGAGATCAGGAACTGGATGCCCTTGTCCGGGTTTCTGCAGAGGGGTTGGAGTGGGGAGAAGAGCAGAAGCCAAGGCTCCTTGGGGCTGCTGTCTTCCTTGCCTCCCATAAAACCCACAAAGGCGTCTTGGAAATGGACTTCCCAGGGACCGCAGCACAGTGTTCCCTATGGGAACACTACTTACCTGAACCTCACATAGGGGATGGGTATTGGAGTTGGAAGAGGGCAGAGGAGGGAGAACCCAGGGCAGGAGGGGAAGCTCCCTTCTCTGTTCCTGCCGCAAGGCCTCAGGCTAGCTGGGGAAGTCCTTCCTCAAACCCACAACCCTGCTGCTCCTGGAGCTGTGTCTCACTGGGTTAGGGATTGGAAGATGAGCCCTGGGAACCAAACTTTCCTTGCAATTTTGACATTTTCAGGACATCCAAGCACGTGGCTGCTTTTCTAGAAATTCATTTCCATTGTGTTTTGCAAAGGCATCATTCCACAACATATTCCAGGAAGGGATCAAACGGGTCCTTCCCTAGGGATAGGTTGTGAATCACTGTCTTGCAGGATGAGGGTGTCTGTGTGTGCATGCAGAAGTGATACTGTGGACTTGGCAGTGTGCTGGGGTGGGATTGTGCTCACTAGTGGCAGCCGGACCTAGGAAATGATGGATGGCTCTGGCCTCACTTAGGTCTGTCTCCTGCCAACCCTTGAACAACCTGCCTCTCTCCTGTGAGCCTGTTTGTTATTCTGTAAAATGGGAGGATTCTGCCTGTCTCTAGATACTAGTAGAAGGATTGCAGGTGCTTCATGAGCTATGAACAGTAGTGAGTGTCTTGAGGCCAGGGGCTGAGTGTCACTCATCATGGTGCAGGCCTGGCATGCAGTAAATAACAGCTGTCTGAATAAATAAACACGGCTGTGGTAAGGAAAGACTTCATGTTCTAGGCCCAGAGGTATGAAGGAAGAAGTTGGAGAGGTTGTAATGAGCAGCTCATGCCTTGCTGGTAGGTATGTGTCTGCTTCCCCGCCTGCGTGGCCCCAAATGTGTTCTTGTTTCATGGGGTGTCTGAGTTATGGCAGCTGTGTCTTTCTCTCCTTCCGTTCCCCTCTTCCTTTTCCATTTCTCCTGGTTTGCTTTACACCCCCTTCCTGTCTCCTCCTTCTCTTACTCATCCCAATTAAAAAAAAAATTTAAGGGGGCTGGAGAAATGGCTCAGCAATTAAGAGCACAGACCGCTGTTGCAGAAGACCTGGTTTGAATCACAGCACCCACATGGCAGCTAATAACCATCATAACTCCAGTTCCAGGAGATTCGAGGCCCTCTTTTGTCCTCTTTGGGCATTGCATGGCAGGGATGCACTTATACGCAGATAGTACATTAAAAAATAAAAATAAAGTTAAAATTAATTTTTTTTAAGCATGAGGGGCAGGAGAAAGAGGACTGGAGAGACGGCTCAGCAGTTAATAGTACTGGCTGCTCTTGCAGAGGACCCTGGTTCAATTCCAAGCACGCACATGACTGCTAAAAAATCATCTGTAACTCCAGTTCCAGGGGATCTGATGCTCTCTTCTGTCCTCTGTGGGTATTGCATGTTGGGTGCACCTACTATGCAGGCATAGTACTCATTATACATAAAATTAAAAAAAAATTTAAAATTAAAAAGTAAAATAAAAAAGTATCATTTGAGGACAAGGCATGAGTGTCACGGCTTGTGTATAGAGGTCAGAGGACAGGTTTGTGGAGTTGGTTCTCTCCTTCCACCTTTATTTGGGTTTTGGGGGACTGAACTCAGATTGCCAGGCTTCCATGGCAAGCACCTTTACCTGCTGAGTCATCTCCAGACTCCTCTACCTCATTTTTACACACACACACACACACACACACTCTCTCTCTCTCTCTCTTCCATCATTCCCCCATTTTGCGACCACCATGAAATAATGCCATTTTCCTAACTGTGCTTTCTTCCTGGATTCCTGCTCAATTTTCATATTGCCTATGCTCAGCTCTGTGTATTCCTTTAAATTCTCTCATTTTTTCGAAGTGTCACCTCGTCTTAAAAAGTAATAGTTGTGCAAACCTGTGTCTGATGTGTCAGCTCATCAGGAAAAATAAAATGTGTACTTCCTAAATAAATATTCTGTAGGGGATCAGGCCAGGCACAAACTGCTTGGGAAAACCCTGGGATGATGCTGTCAGTTTTCTGGTGCCCCAGGCATGCAAGTCCCTCTTGGTCCTTTCCTACTACCTGGCCCTTCCCAGGACTGAAGTCCCCAGGCCTGGGCTCACTCACATGTTGAAGAGGTTGAGGCCGATGCGGTAGAGCCGCTTGCGCAGGGTGTCGGTGGACAGCGTGGGCGACCTGCAGCTGGCTGGGTTCTCGCAGTGGTAGCGGGGCAAGCTGAGGATCACTGCCTGCAGGGCCTCCTTGGAGGCAGAGGCAGAAACCTCTGAGCCAGACTTGGCTGATTTGGTGGATGCGCTGCTGCTGCTCAGCTGCTCGGAGTTGTCGCCCCCCTCGGCCTCCACCCCTTTCCCTGTCTCCCCAGCCTGTTCCTCTTCCTCTTCTGCATCTGCAGCCAAGGCCTCCACGACTGCCTCCGCGACCACAGGCTTGTGGGCAGCCTGGGCCTGGCTCTCTGCTGCCTCTGAGTCCTCACCGGGTGGGTCCACCTGCTCTACGTTAGGAGCTTCCGAGGCCTCCTGCCCTGGAGCCTCCGGTGACTCGCCTTGGCTGGATGCAGGCTCCACGGTGGCCTGGGTGGTCTGCGCCCCCAGGCAGTTGGCCACCGACAGAGCCGTAGAGGAGGAAACAGAGATATTCTGGTTAGCGATCTGTACCGTGACGTCCCGGAAAGCCATCATGAGCGTGCCGCTGTGGCCCTGGGGCAGGCCGCCGGCCTCATCTGCAGACCCTGGGCGGCTCTGGGGCTCCTGAACCTCGGCCTCCAGGTTGGGTTGCCCTGCACCTGGGTGCAGTGCCTGGTGGAGCTGGTACGCGCCACTCTCCTGTAGCGAGCACATGGTCTTGAGGCTCCAGGTGCTGAGGGCGTCGTCGATGGACTTGGCCAGGGACTGTACCTGCTCGGTGAAGGAGTCCTCCAGCTCAGTGAGCGAGCCGGCGAAGGTGGGCGGGAGGGAGGGCGAGCGTCCCAGCGGCAGCCCTAGCAGCCCGCAGCCCTCCAGAAGAGCCTTCTCGGCCACCAGGCTTTCGGCAGTGGGCGCCCGCACCTTGCGCAGGGAGATCCGCCGGGGTAGGCGGCTCTCCAGGAGCGAGTTACGGATCTTTTCGAAGTTCTTGCTGAGCTGGTACTGGCGGAAAGCGGTTTGGATCGTGCAGGCAGCGCGCCGGGATACCAGGTGGCCCCCGTATTTGTGTTCTAGCATTTCAATCTGCAGCGGGGACAGAGAAAAGAGTTTGGTTAGGAAAAGTGTTTGTGGGTCCCCAGTGCACAGTGCAGCTCTATGGGGGTGCTCACATCAAAAGACCCCCAAGTCTGACAGGCCTGAGACTCCCCAGGTCTCTGACAAGACTCCTAGGGTCAAGACAGAGGATTCCACTGGGGACCGGAGAGGCCCTCAATGCAGTGGATAGAGGTGTTGCTGATGGTTCACATAATGCTCATCTCCCATTTATTAAAGAATGCTTACATCAGAGACACATGCAGAAATATTTATGAGTGAAATGCATGATATCCTGAATTTGTATTGAAATACTGTCAAAAATAAGCTAGTTAGCATTATATTAATATTAATAAAATATTAATAAAGGCTGTTAGCTTAGCAATGGCCTTGATGCACAATTAAAAATAATTTTAGAAATGAAAAATTTTAAAATGATGTTAAAATCAAACAAAAAAATCCCCACTGCTACCCCCCCCTTTCTCCTTCTGGCTCAGCACTGGGGTGCTTCTCTTTCTCCAGGAGCACCCACAGATGCTCTGGTGTCTGGATTTGACCATCTTTGCATTCCCAGTCCCTAGCCCAGAGTCTGGCACATGCGAAGTGCTAAATAAATGTGAGCACAAACACATGGATAACAGCCCAGGAGTGGGATCCCCTCCAGGTCACGTCAAGCCACCTCTGTTTGCAACAACAGGAGCTGTGCAGCCAGGGCAGGGTTTAGTGGGGCTGGTTGTTAGGGTCTGACTCCAGGAAAACCTCCCAAGGTGCCTACTGCGTGCAGAGTCCTTGCTCTTTTCCTTCAGCTCTGCCCTTCATCTCTCATCTTTTCTCTGCTTAGGTTGCTGTGTTCTTGTTTTCCGTATTTTAGTAAAATCTCTCAGGTAAGGACCAGAAAGATATTCCCTTCTGAGATATGACTGACCATTTAACCATGCCCTCTGGAGGGCTTTGTATTTAAATAAAGGACTGGGCTAACGTTAAGGAGATGGATGTAACCGGCATTATAGACGCGGGTGAGTGTTCAGAATAGTTTAGGATGTGAGAAAATGAACCTGTATTCTGAAATTGTGTCCTGTACAGCCTTACCTTCCACTTATACATTATGCCTCTTCTCAATTAAGAATCTGGGTGGGTGGGCGGAGATTCATTCACCACAGCAAGAACAGTATTGACACCCAGGAATCTGGGTGGAAAGGGGCACAGACAGATTTGCTATCCCTACAGCAGATGGAAAGGCAAGATCATTCCTCAATATAGCACTGTCACCTGCTTCCAGACCCACCTGATCCACCAAAGGCTGTGGCTGGGATGACTGGTACAAGGCCCTGGTACAAGGTGGGGAGCTCTGCAGTGGTGTCAGGATCCTTGTATTACAGGGGAATCCTCAAATGGTCTTTAAAAAAATTATACCAGGGGGCAGGAGAGATGACTCAGGGGTTAAGACAACTGACTGGTCTTGCCAAGGACCTGGATTTTGTTTCCAGCACCTACATGGTGGCTAACAACCATCTATAACTCCAGTTCCAGGGGATACAACGCCCTCTTCTGGTCTCCATAGGCATTGCACACATGGTTGCACTTGCATGCATGCAAAACACTCATACACATAAAATAAAGATAAAATTTTAAAAATCATACAAGGATGGTCTTGGAAATGTAGCTCAGTGGCAGAGCCCTTGCTTAGCATGTGCAAAGCCATGGGCCCCATCCCCAGCACTGCTTTTAAAGAAAATCATATCAACCATGTTGGCTGTTTGTTGATGCATAAGAAATTTGCAAAAAAAAAAAAAAACAAAAAACCCTCAGCAGCTTAAAATAGCACCTTTGCTCAAGTTCCTTAAATCAATAGTCTGTACACAGCTCAGCTGAGTTCTCTGCTCAGGACAGCACCAGGCTGAAGCCAATGCTCGTTGGCAGAATCCTTTCCCTTGCCATCCTAGGACTGAGGCCCTCAGTTACCAAAAGCTGTTGCTATCCCCTGACACATGGCCCTCTCCACAGCATGCTAGTTTCTTCCTTTGAGGAACACAGGAAGGTATCTAGCTTAGGTTTTGTCTTACTTTAAAAGGTTCTTCTGATTGCATCACACCCACCAGGATGATCTCCCTTTTGGTTAACTGAAAGTCAGTTGATTTGCCATATGTTTCTAATAAGATGAAAACTCATATTGGACACATTATATCACTAATCATAAGAGTAATGACTATTATATTCATTAGGCTTGATCAATTTCAAAGGGAGGAAATTATATAGAAAGTATACAGCAGGGTAAGGAGCCATTGGGGCTGGCTTGGAATCCTGCTTACCATACAGCTGGAGAGTTGCCTACTTGGTCTCTCTAGTAATTTTTCATGTACCTGTAAGAAACCTGGCTCTCTGCCTCAGGTGTAGTCTGTTCCTGCTTTTACAGACATCATGCCAGAAGGAAGAGAAGACCATAGCTTGGTGGGTTCTCACTGCTGAACTCTAGTGTGTTCACTGGTGCCTACTATGGAGAGTCACCCTTGAATTAGGCAAGAAATATCTCTGAAGCAAAGTGTGGAGTCTAGAAGGGAACTTTTCCCCTCTCACTTTTTTCTCTTTTATCCCCTCTCAAGGACCATGAGACACTCATATGAAGCCCAGACGTCACATCTCTTTCCCACTGGTCTGTTTCTACTTCCTTGGGGAACCAAGACCCAAGAGCATCCTGTCGGGTGATAAGATGCCATAAACAACTGAGAGAATGGGTGAAGCCGGAGACATTTCTAGCATGGTAAAGGATCCATCCACTTGGTGTGGTATCATTTCATTTAGAGACAGAAGACTGGCCAAGATGACCCTAGGAGGGTCCTTTCATGCTCTCTCTGTTTCTGAACTGTCGCTCGTTGAACAGCCTTCACCATATGCAACCACCCTCATGAACTGAACAGCCGCACTCTGCTTTTCCTACCCTGATGACCCCAAACCCTCTCAGACTATGAGCCATAAGTCCTTTCTCCTTTAAAATTTCTCTTAGGTATTGTGGTAACAGACACAAAACTAATGAGTACAGAAAATTCAGTACCAGAGAACTAGGGTTGTTGCTGTGACTAAATCTGACTGTGTAGTTCTCAGGCCTTTGAAACTGGTTTGCAGGAGGAATTTGGAAGAGTTTTGAGATGTGGGTTTCAGAATCCCTAGAATGCTACAAGCAAAGACTAATTGTTTGAAACGTGGAAGGCCAGAATGCTGATAAAAATGTGGATAGTAAAGGCTGTGCTCATGAGATTTCAGATGGGAACAAGGACTGTGTTGGAAATTAGACTAGAAGCTATTTGTTTGCATTCTTCCTGTGCCCTGAAAATTTAAGTGAGGTTGAATTCAAAAGGTAATGGGCTAATTAATTTTGTGGAGGAAATGTCAAGACAACGTAGTTATTGATACGGTTATTTCTGGTTGCTGTGTCAATTTGGAGCAAAAAGCAGTGCTGAAACATATGAACAACATATACTATGTCCAGAGAAAGGATCACATTTAAAATGGCAAGATCATCCACTGAAGGCTCCAGGATGTACAACTGTAAACTCATTTGAGTTTCCTTTGAAAAGAGAGTGCCACCTGTAAAGAACTTAAGGAAGTGTTTTCCCAGGTTCAGTCATTCAGGACTCAGACTATTGTAGTGATAGTCTAAAAAGTTCTGGCATCACCTGCAGGATGCTGGTTTTATAGACATGCAGAATACAAGAATTATGGGGTCATGGAGGCTTGGACCTAGATTTTTAAGAAAGGGCTGGAAGGTCATAGTCTCCCTCTAGGGAACCCCTGACAGAGAGATGCATGAAGCTTTGAAGGAAAAACCTGGGATGCAATGGAGAACTCAGAATGCTAGACATGCCAGGCACATGGAATATCTGCCAACGAAAGCCATGGACACTAGTGGAAACAGCCCAAGAAAGAGATCATGTGGTTTGTAAATGGCAGGACCATAAAGGCAGGGCTGCTCAAGCCTGTTGGAGCTCAGATGATGCCACAATTATCACCAGATGCCAGACATAGAGCTAAATAATTTAATCTATTCCCTGCTGGGTTTTGGTCTTACTTTAATTCTATCCCTCTGTTCTATGTTTCCATTTCTGCTTTTTGGAATGGGATATTTTTACTCCATGACATTGTATATTGGAAGTATATAACTGATTTCTTAAAAAGTTATAGGAGCTTATTATTGTTAAAAGATAGCTTGAGTCTTGGTAGAGAATCTGAAATTTGTATTATCTCTTTAAACTTTTTTTGGGGGGGTAGGGTGTATATTCATTGTTCATAGTGTTGGGTTTCATAAAGACACTTTCAAACATATTGTGTACTTTGACCTTGTCCCTTTATTCCTCCTCCCCTTATCCTTGGTCTTTTTAACAATATTGAAACTGTCAAGACTTTGGGGACTCTGAAAGTTGGACTAAATGCATCTTGTATTATGAGGTACCATGGATGGACTGTTTTGACTGGAATGTGAAACATGCCCACCATGGGCTCATGTTTTGAATGCTCATTTTCCAGCTGGTGGTTGTATGTTTGGGACACTGTGGAACTGTTTGGAGGTAGGGTCTAGCTGGTTACTAGGCATGGACCTTAGAAGGTAATATCTGGCTTCCAGTTGTTGTCCCAGTCTGTGGGGTGCCTCATCTGTAGTGATGTGAACAGCCTCTACCACATGCTCCCACAACCAAGAACTAAGCTGATATATCATACCCTTCCTGCCGTGATGGAATTAAAACCACTGAAACCAGGAGTCCAGAAACCTCTTTCTTCCCTTAAATTGTTTCTGTGAGGCACATGGTCACAATGATGCCAAACTAACACAAAGCCCCATGAAGACAGAGGCTTGCTTGCCCTGTCCATTGGCTGACCACCAATTTTTAGACCATACCCAGCATGCAGTAGGCATTCCATGTATTGAATAAATTAAACAATTAATTTCAACATTATCTCTGTGATTCTCAAAAATCCTCATATGACCTGGAGCAAACCATCTCATTGCTCTTGCCGCCTTTGAACTTTCCCCCATTCTCCTGTTTCTTACCTGCATTTCTACCCTCCACCCTCTGTTCCTTGTCTCCTGCTTTTGGACCCTCTCCCAGTTCTCTGCAGACTAAAATATAACTCTATTGACTGCCCGGCCCAGGAGGCATCATTCTACCCCCTCTAGCTTCTGTTGAACATCTTGGAAGATTGGTCTCCCTTCAGCCTCCCTTCCAAACAGTCAAACTCCCGATCCAACCCTGCTAGCCATCTCCTTGTTCTCTGATTTTTACACATCCTATACCTTTGGAGGACTTCCAAAATGGTTCTCAAGAAGAGCAGCTATGCAGCCTCATCATCACCAGGCCTCCCTCACCCCCCATCTTCCCTTCTTCATGAAGCTCTTGATATACTCCTGTGAAACTCCTTGACACTCGTGCCCCAGTTGATCTTGGTTTCCTTGTCCCCAGTCAGCATCAATCATAAATCCCTATGTTTGCCAGTCACACATTGTATATATACCATCTTCTGTTCTCCACACACGTTTTCATTTTTTTCTGTCCATTTCTGGCATCTTCCATGGTTTCCATGTTGGAAACCTAACATTAGAGCAACCACGATAGCTGATAATTAGCAACTAATTAGGAGGGGAAGTGTCTCAGAGAGAGCTTTTGTAAGGACTCTAAATATAATCCCCAAGTGACCATCCTCATACCTCTTGTGTGCCTCCCTCAGAGAACCTTGCCAACTATCAGAATGTCACTCTGATCAGCTGATGAACAAGCATCACATAGGGAAACATCCCCTTAGATTTGCTTCTTCCATGCTAGTTGACCTTGGGCAACTTTTGAATATCTCTGACTCTCGGCTTTTCATTTGTTAAATGAGGCCAGTTCTGCTGACTCTGAGGCTTGTTTTAGGCTTAAATGAGACCGTGTGGCTCCCAACAGCTTCATCTTGGATTCATATGCTCAACAGCCTTATGGATGCCTCTGTCTGCTGATACAAAGCCATCGTCTTTCCTCATCTCACCCAAACCAGCTCTGCCTTATTTGCCTCTTAAAACTCTGGTTCATCTGGGACCTTGTGTTTATCCCTGGGTTTGCTCTGTCCTCTGTGTTGTCAGAATGCAGCCCTTTCCTCCCTGTCAATGCCTTTTGCCATCACTCCTGACCTTCCTACCAGCAAGTCACCACAAGGGGCTCCCTTTGACTACTAACTTGATCTGCCCCAGCAGCCTCTTTGCTCAAATGAGTGGGGACTTCAGAACCCTGAGGATCTGGCTGGCCTCATCTCATCCTTTCCATGCAGCCTATATGGCAGCCAACCCCACTACCTGCTTTCCCTTCCCACACAAGGATCTCCACTGGGCAACTGTTCAGCCTGTCTCTTTCAGGTACATCTGTCCCCCTTTCTCCAAGACATGTCCTAACTGTGTCCTCTTCCACAAGGCCTTCTCAGTCCATCAGCTAGTCAGTACCTTGGTCCCAGTACAAAATGTTTTTCCACTCCATTTCTACACGAATCTTTGGGGGTATTTAGCCCACCCACCCGTCCTTGTCTACTTTTCCTACCTCAGACTCCACAGGAGCTCAGTTATTCTAGGCATCTGATATGCTTCAGTTACCCAGGACAGCAGCAGTGCCCAGCACAGAGCAGCTGCTCATGAAGCATCAGAGTTTGGCTACCGGTTTATCGCCCTCTGCTCTAATCATTTTGCATAGCGATCCCTTACTGGTTCCACACTCTCTCCTCTACTGCCTTCCCATCCTTTATAGCCATGTGTGATGTTCATGGCCACTGTTCTGTTCTGAACTCCCAGTACTCACACGCTGCCCCTCAAAGGCATCCCCTGTGTCTGGCACTGGACCAAGTTCATGGCTCAGCAAATGTATATGAACAGGAGCTAAAGTGAACTCGTTCCTATGTCTGGGGAAATAAAAATCCAGACACTCTCCTGGATTTAGGCTGGGAGCCAGATTCCCCATCCTTCCTCCCCCTCCACACTGCCCCACAAATTCTCAAAGGATTGAGGGGCTCTGCAGTGCCTCAGGTTAGTTCTGCTTACTGCGGCCAGGCCCTCCCAGCCAGCTCAGTCTTGTCCTTCACAGGACCAGGTAGACATTTGAGAGGTGATGTGGGAGCCTGGAATGCCCAGGAAGGGAGAGGCATCTGGACCCACTGGCCAAAGAGCAGCTCTACTCACATCTCTCTGAGCCCCATGAATCATGGGTAATTGTGGCCCTGCCTGCTCCTAATACAGCCATTTTTCAGCTTCTGCCAGGAGCAGCAGCAAGGGGCTGTCAGTGTCATTAGAACATGCTTCCCCTTTTCAGTCTGCTATGTTAGCTGAGCCTGATGAGGGTCCTGAGAGATGGGGGAAAGAAGAGGTGGCTGGAGGAAGAACACGGTGCCGAGGAACTTGCACTACATGGGGCTTCTTTCAAATGTGAGCAAAGATTTCCCCTGACCCAAGGTTTCTGATGAGAACATGAAAGCCAATTATGTTATGAACTTTCAGAACCTGGCAAAGCAGAGCCCAAAATCAGGCTGAGAGCAGAAAGTGCAGGGAAGGCACTGAGGGAATGATGGGCCTGAACTGGGTAGGGCTATGCCTTCTGTGTTCCCACCTCTGGGCCCACTGTCTGAAGCACTGTAAGTAGTGGCATGCTAGGACACTGACACTGCCCTTGGGGACCTCTTCTGATCACAGTGTGGGGCACATACGATAGCTTGTACTAAGGGGAGATACTCCAGACTCCTCTTTGAATGCTAGGCCAGGCCACGCACTGATCTGGGGAATGTATATGGGGAGTTCACTGTGATGGCCAAAGACGTGAAGGTGCCGGGTGAAAACCATGTACGTGGAGTTTCCACCTAGCCTGCCTGCCTTCATAGGCAGGCCTGTGTGTTAGTCTTTCCATCCCTGACATGGGGCAGTAATGATGTGCAGATCTGGAAAAAAATGTATGGTGAATGCTTATTTTGTGCCTGACATGTGGCCAGTGCTCAGCTGGCACTAGCCGGCGTCACCTCCACGTCATTTCCCACCATGGGAAGATGAGTTCTGTGAGAACTAGGTCTGTGTAGTTTGCAATATGTCCCCAGGACTAGCAGTGAGTGGAAAGCAAGACTGTAATACAGTTCTCTGAGAGAATAAAGCTAAGTGGCAGACCACCTCTGCCTTGCCTTGCCTTCACCTCCGTCTCTACAGCTGGATCCTCTGGGGAACTCCTTACTCATAGTAACATTTCACCTCTGGAGTGGGAAGAGCCTAGAGACACTCCAGTACAGCTCCCAAGTTCACAAATGAGGAAACTGAGACTTGGAGAGGGAAAGTGACTAGGGAAGCTAGTCAACCAGTTCTTGGTAAGGTATCCCAGGTTGAGGCTGGATCCTGAGGCTTGGAGTCTGGAAGATCTATTGAGAAGGGGGACCGAATGTGGCTTCTATGGACCCTGGATTAGAGAACAATTTGGATGCTGCTGATCACAGTTCTGTAGCCCCAGGGCTTGGCCAGCTCAGAGAGTTCTACAGTTTAGACAGACTGCCAAGATGGCCTATTTAGTAGGAGTAACAGAGAACAGGGTACAAATTCATTGGAGGGCTGGAGGATTTGGGAATTGCACTGGACGCTATATACCCCAGTCACAGCTGCTTTCCTAAAAGGTGCCCCAAAGGAACCTGCATGCTCTTTCTCTGCCCCACCCCAAGGTTGTAGTACCAAAAATCATTGCAAGAGGAAGTGAGCGAGGCCCGTGACGGGAGGAGCAGAGAATGTGGAGGCTCACTTTCTGGGCAGGGTCCTGGGGAAGGGGTCAGTAAGGTGTAACGATGTTTGGGGAAGATTTCATTCACTCATTCACGCATGCGGTTTTTCCAAGCTGAGCATTTGCTAAGATCCAGGGATTGTGCTGGGTGCAGGAGGATGACGGTGGGCAGGAGCAGGGCAGCAGCCAGCACACACTAAATTCCTCATGTGGACTATGAAGTACATCTATCCTCCTACCCCAGGGTGCTTGTGGCACAATCTGCTCAGCTCTGCAACAGCCTGGGAACAACATGGTCCTTGTCCTTATGAGTGGGGCTACCAGATAGTACAGAATAAGCTGTGGGTACTCTGTAAAAGTGCTTGACTAGCTTGGAGACTCCTGGACCTGAGACCTAAGTAGGAATTGAGACCACCTGAGAAGCAAAATGGAACCAAGTTCAGTGCTTCCCATGGAGGAAACAGCATGTGTGAAGGCTCAGAGGCTGCCCAGGGGATTCAGGGACAGTGAATATGAACAGCAGGGACCTTGGTGTGGGTTTGGGTCTGAGGCAGGGGAGCACAGAAGCCTTTGTACTGAACACAAAAGGAGTCATCAAAGGTTTCAAGCAGGGGAGCAGCGTGATCAGAAGTGCACTTCACAGAGATGACTCAACTGCAGTGTGGAGACCAGGCTGCAGAGGTGCTGCTGAAGCTGGAACTGGCAGGGGGTAACCCAGGGGTGCAGGTAAGAGACATACTGACCTGGCCTCAAATAGGTGGGGGAGAGGGTGGGATCTGGGGATAAGTTAAGGAGCAATCTCAGTGGAGTAGAGGAGGGGATAGATATGGTGGTAGTGAGGAGCCAGGAAAATGCTGCTGGGTCTAGATTGGCTGACAGGAAGGCCTGAGACAGGGAGGACTGGGGAGGTCCTGGTGTTTATAACCTGCCAAGCCCAATGACTACCAGATGTCGTATGGGTGGAGGGAATCATGGGGCCAGAATCCTGGACCTCCATCTCAAAGACACCTATAGATCATTAGCGCCTCACCCAGGCTTCAGCCACCCTCCCTTGTCATACAGCCAAGCTTTCTTCCTTTTTGCCTCCTGAGCATCTTCTTTTTCTTTTTAAACATTAAAACTTTTTTCTAATACCTTTGATATTTTTGTGCATTTTAAATGAACTTTAAGTTAGTATACAAAGTGGTGGATTTCATTATGACATCTTCATACTTTTTTCTTTTATAATAAACAAGATTTAGTTAATTCCAAGACACCCCTCCTCATGTTTTAACTTTCCTTCCTTCCTTCCTTCCTTCCTTCCTTCCTTCCTTCCTTCCTTCCTTCCTTCCTTCCTCTTTCCTCTTTCCTTGCCTCTTTCCCTTCTTCCCTCCCTTCCTTTTCTTTCTTTCTTTCTTTTTCAGTGCTGGAGATCAAACCCAGAGCCTCACATGCTAAGTGACTGCTCTACCACAGAGTATTTTTTTTTTTTTTTTTTGACCCGGGTCCTCTGCAAGAGCAGTCGGTGCTTTTAACCAGCTGAGCCATCTTTCCAGCCCTCAAAAATAAGTTTGAGTTGAGTAGCTTCCAACTAATTTTTTTCTTATTTGCTTGAACTTGTTTTTTGCCATTGAAACACAATTTAGTAAATATATCATGCAATATTGCTAAGATATACTCATTCATTTCTGAATGTCTTTTTATTCTTTGGTCTTCTTGAGACAGGGTCTTCCTGTAGCCACTGCTGGCTGGCAACTTGCTATGTAGACTAGGCTGGCCTCCATCGCACAGAGATCTGCCTGCTTCTGCTTCCTGAGTGCTGGGATTAAAGGCATGTACCACCACACCAGCATCAGAGCATCTTCTTAATATCAGGCACTGCACTGGGCACTGGGGGGATAATGATGCAATGGAAGGGCAGAGAAACTGCCAGAGAGGAGGAGGATGCGCTTAAAACCAGCCCTGAAATAAGAAGGGAAAGGTCAGGTGTGCAGAGAGGAGGAAGAACTCCAGATATAGAGGCAAGGAGAACAGCATGTAAAGCTCAGGGACTGCGAGGTAGCTGAGGCTCAGAGAAGGTAAACAACTTGCCCAAGGTAACAAAGCTCCTTGGCAGAGAGAGGGGGAGTTCAATCTCATGTAATTGTGTTTCAGTAGCCTTGCTTTGACCTCGTCAATGCCCTTCTGCCTTCTTTCTCCTCCTGTCTACTTTACCTGTGCTTGGTCCAGAAGACACAAGACTGAGCAGAAGCTGACTGTTCCTCAGGGCTCGATTCACATAGTAAGAGGGCCCATGTTACTAATCCTTTTAACGATCCTCGCGTTTACTGACCCAGTCCTTTTGATGTGAAGTATAATCACATTTGCTGGAATTAGACCTACCATTATGAAGTCCCCTATCCAATCAGAATCCTACAACTTTCCATTTCCCACTGCCAGTCAACATTCTACCAATTTTCCTGCCCAAGCCAGGGCATGGGTGTTCTTTGGCGTGGTCTCTCGGGGGAAACATGGCTTTTCTTCTTGGTGCCCCAGTCCTTGTTACCTCACGTATCATAGTTATTAAGAACAACACCCACTCGATTAGCACTTATTACACCTGAGATACTTTGCTGGATGCTGGGGGAAGGGCACCAAAGTGAACCAGAGACCTGTGGAGTCGGGAGGATGCCCTTAGCCAGCTTTAGCTGTTAAGCTAAACTCTCCTCCTAGATTCAGGTATCAGGGCCGCTCTTCCTTCTCGAAGGACAGAAGCTGCTTTCCATGTCAGTCCTTTCTTACTTCACACTTGTTTCCCCATATAGAGTTTCTCCTATTCAGTTTTCCCTCTTCAGGGACTTCAGTTTTCATTTTCCCTCTGGAATACAGAGGCTCCAAAGACTGGAGGGGTGTGCAACATAGGGCTACTAGCTCGTTGACCCCTTGCTCTGTTCTGAGGGGCCACTGAAAGCTGTGAGCCCTTGTGCGCAGCTGCTATGGAGGACCATGATCATATAGTCAATCAAAGCCCCAAGGCCCTCCTGCAAGGCCAAGTTCCCATTCAATACATCTAATACCGGTGCTGTGGATATCACAAAGTTATGATCAAAGTTTTAGACTTCATCCTATTCCTCTGACTTATTTTCATTTGAAGCATCTTTCTGTGCTTTTTCTTAAATAAAACAACACATTTTGGATTTAGTTATTAAAGTACTAGCTGTTCTCCTTCAGCCTGTCATCAATCTGATGAGAAAGCTCGGTACCTGTAACTCCCATGTTTTTATCCAGGGCTTATCAAAATGGAGAACCAAGGACAGCATCCTGCTCAATTTCCTTGGACTTGGGCAGGACAGAAAAATTGGATGATTTGGGGTTTTGTTTCTGTTTTGCAAATTCTACTTGAGAACAACCCAGCTGACTATGTTGTTGTCTAAGGATTTTTGTCAAAATGCTTTACGCAAGGTCAGGCACACTGCCCACAGCTGTCCCCAGTCCAAGATGATAGCTTGGGTTAATGCCCCCCAAGGAAATGAAGTTAATTTGGATTTACTTAGTTCTACTGGCTTCCCGAGATTTACCCTGTCCAGGGGCAACAGAGCCTACACGTGATAGAGCTAAGAAGGGCTCTTGGAGGGAACTGAAGGCCTAATTCCAGTTTTGCTGATGATGTCCAGAATGCTTCAGGGGCATTCCTAAAGTCTATGCTCATAAAGGGACAGCGAGGCCAGGGTCTCATGTCTACACCTCCAAGTTCAAATCTGTTTCTTAATAGTCTCTCATAGATACATCTTCCTCCAAGCATACCCCTTTGTTTCCAGTTGGGGGGCTCTAGATGCCCTCAAATGGATTAGCCGTGAAAATTGACCACCGTTTTTTGTACCTCATTTTTCTTGTGCTTGCTTAAGAACTTGGCTTACCCTTGTGGGACATCTTAATGGGGGCTCTTTTTTCTATGAAAATAGAGGTGGGGACTCCCCTGTGAATGACAGCTACTCACCTAGGGTTTGCAAAAAATGGGCAGGGGCCTTGGACACACTGGCTACAAGCCCTCAGGGTGCAAGACATAGCCTTGCCAGGTAAAGGGGCTGGGTGGGAGTTCAATATGGCCTGCACTCATTCCCAGAGGAACTGGGCACTAGGGAAAGGCGGTTAGGTAGCTCAGTTGGGGACAACCATGGAAAGAGAGGTGTGCCTGCAAGTGGAATCAGTGGGGGGAATCCCTGGCACCCTCGACAGCCCCCAAAGGCAGGGCCCTTCACCACCCTCCCCGCCCCCCTGGGAGGCCCTGGGTACCTGTTTATTCTTTAGGTCAAGGGAGAGTTCGTACTCGGAGGCAGCAGGGGTGTGGGAGCAGAGCGCCGTCGCCAGGGCAGGCTGCTGCTGGCCAGGGGAGGTCGCGCGGAGGGGGCCAGCCCGCGGGGAGCCCCCCGCCCCCAGCCGCTCCTCCTCCTGCTGCAGCTCCTGGGCTTCAGCCTTCCGGGCGTGGGCACTGGGTCTGCCGGCCGCCACCGCTGCCACCACGGAGTCCTCCATGCCCCCACCGGCCTGGGCACAGGAGCCATCGCTGTGAACAGAAGGCAACGGTGCTCGGTTGGGGGAGGGGGATGGTGCATGAGGCCTGACCTGCTTGGTTGATGGTCCTTTTCAATGAAGGGGACGAGTGGCATACCTCCTGCAGTCCCCTCTAGAGAGGAGCTCTGATGGCTAGAAAGCGTCCCAGGCAGGGGCAAACCTTGGTGGTTTGGGGAGGGCACTCTGCACAGAGGGTCATCTGTGTCCAGGGCTCTCAGCTTGTGCTCAGAAGCAGGGGCTGAATGGTGAAGAGTGACTAGGTTCACATCTGGGACCTGCCTTTTAGCAGCTGGGCCACCCTAGCATGTTACTTAACATCACTGTACCTGTTCCTTGTCTGGAAATGGGCATGCTAACTGTGGTGACCTTATGGGACGTAGAAAGGCTGAGTAGCTATTTGTGCATCTTAAAACTACCTGGCTCATGGACACTGGCTATGCACAAGTGTTAACCATGGTAATGGTCAGTGGTCTGGCTCCATGGCCACTGGCTTGGGACCATACTGGGGCCTGCTCCATCTTTAGACAGGCTTAGTGAGTTTGAGGGAGGGAATGGTACTTATAGGCCTGGCTTGAGCATCAGCCCTATTTTGGGAACTGGGCCTTTGAAAACGAGAGAGCTTGCCCTGCTGAGTTTAGAGAGGCCTGTTTTTCAATGGCCCCTCTTTTCCTCCCAAGGAGAACTCCAGCAGGCTGAGCCATGGCTGTCCCTCTCTTGCCTACGCTGAGAGGACAGGGAGTTAGTACATAGAACTGCTTCCTTCTCTAGCAAGGCCCAGGGCTAAGCTCTTCCTTCATGGTCTTCTCCAGGTGATTGAGCTTTCACTGCTCTGTGTCTTAGATCACTAAGAGCTGTCCTTAGAGGGAGTTGCTGTGTATTGCACAGTGGAGTATAGCAATGTGATTGAAAGCCTGGGCTCCAGTACAAGCCCCACCACTGGGCAGCACTGGCCATGTAGCTTTTGAGCCTTGGTCTTGAAACTTGAAAATCTGTGTAACAAGTGTTCTAATATTGACCTTAATGGGGCTATAGTGAGGAATACCGAAGTCTGTGTGTACAAAGTGTTCAGCACTGGGTACGTGATAAATAGACTCTTCTCTCCCATTCTGTTCCTTCTTAGGTACCAAGGCCTGGATTCTATTTCATTCCTCCTTCCCCACTGAGAAATGGACAGATGATGAGTGTTCTATCAATAGTTATTGATGAATGAAATGAAGACAATCAAGGGCCCAGGGAATGGATTCTACAGCAGACAGTGACAGAAGGCCAGGACTTGGGGGGATCTTAGAGTCATCCAATGAAGCCTTCCAAACTTTTATAAAGGAGGAGCCTGAGACCAGCAAGGTAGGTGTCCTTGGCAGAGGAGAGCTGGGCAGCCTTAGGACTTATTTCTTCTAAGACTTCCTTTCTGTGAGAGGTTCTCCAAACAATGCTGGAAGAAGGTCTTCTTCCTGTTGCTTCTCCCTGAGCACGACCAGGGGGAGCAGAGGGGTTCCTCCTAGTTCTAGAACCCCCAAAGGTGGAGCAAAGACCCTTGTTGGCCCCATCTTTATCTGTCCTCCTAGTACTCCCTGTTCCCCACAGATGAAGAGCTCAGGGGCAAGTCTCAGCCACAGGAAGCCGCATTCTCTAACACAGCTGATTCAACTGAAATCTTCTTGACATAGCATTTGCCTCCTTTCCTCCAGAGTGCATGGATGGACACACCCTCTCTCACCTCTGGGACACCTTGCATCCAAGGCCTGGCAGAGCACTCTCATTCTCTCCTCTCCAGCCTGTTCTTGTTCCAGTCTTGGCCCTGACACCCAGGGCTACTTCACCCCAAAACTTCCAAGACTCTTTAGGGAGCTGGGGAACTGCTCAAGGCCACAAATCCCTTTAATTTTTTTGGTTGATGGCATGTGCCTGGCAAGGGGCTCTGTGGAGGTGGTATCCTTTGATGGCTGTGCTCTGCCAATGATAATGAAGGCTGGTGAATAATGGCCCAGCACCTTGTCTCTTGGGTGGAATAATTGTAAAGTGCGTTCTAGGTCATCTCCCCAAAATCATCAGAGGGATCAAGCCCCAGTTACCCAAAGCACACAATCATTAACACACCCTGCATCAGCTCCTTTTTCTTCTGTCTCATTTCTCTACTTACCTAGGGGGTACTTTGTCTTAAAAAAAAACTATTTATATTTATTTATATTGAAACAAACCCAATGTTACAAATGGTCTTTGGTATAAGTTTCTGATTGTGGGATGATCCTCTAGGTATGGACAAAGACTCCAAAGCCTTCTCATCCAAATTTGTGTACTAGGGTGGGGGTGAGGCCTCAGTACCTTAGCTCCTGAATGTGCTCATGCAGGCATACAGTTATGCATACACTATGCTTTTACATAGTTCTGTGATCCTGGGCAGTCTTGAGTAACCTTGCTCATCTCTGAGGAACCTTAAAACATGAACATTTTTTAAAAATTTTATTTTATTTTTATTTTATGTTCATGGGTGTTATGCCTGCATATATGTAAGTGAACCCATGTCATGCAGTGCCTGGAGAAGTCAGAAAAGGGTGTTAGATGTCACGGAACTGGAGTTATGGGCAGTTGTCAGTCACCATGTGGGTGCTGGGAACTGAACCCAGGTCCTCTGCAAGAACAGTTAGTGCTCTTAGACACTGAGCTGTCTCTCCAGTCCCTAAAGCATGACCATTTAAGAACTTGGACTCCAGTGAAGAGCCAGTCTACCAAGGCCCCAGTCCCAGAGCTCCGGCTCTCCAGCTGGTAGAACCTACTCCACTTTTATCCACCTATCTGCACAGGGCCTCAAGAGGCTGCAGCTTTTCCATAGGTAATAGAAGATCTGGAAAGGGGATCTCGTCAAAGGCAAGCTCACCCTTAGGCAATGTGATGGAAAGTGGCAATGAAACCCCTGGCCTGCCTTCATCAACATGGCCATCATCAAGATTAAATGGTGGAGGGAGAAGAATGCGGCTTTGGTGTCAGGAAGCCTGAGTCAGAAGTCTGCTCTACTCCTTGCTATGTGACCTTGGGCCAGTTAGCTACCTTCTTTGCAGCTCCATCTGGTCACCCGCAGAACAGATAAGCACCTTGCAAGGTCACCATGAGGAATAGATAATATACACAGAACCCCTAATTTGATGCCCAGTACATAGTGGGACCTTACTAGAGGAGGTGGTTTGTTTTAGAGCCAGAACCATACAGCATGGCAAATTTTGAACCAGAGAGGACTTTCTCCATTTGGTCTTCTGTCAACCTTCACAAAACTGAATAATGACAGTCTCCATCTTAGCCTATGGCCTTTCCCAGTCCTCTACATGACTGGATTCCTTGAGGCTTTTCTAACCCCTGTTGTGTGCCTGGAGAAGAGGTTCTATCTGGTCTTGGGCATTACTATCTCACAAGATCTTTGGCTTCTGTGTGCTTACTGCCTCCATGCAGGTCCCTTGGCTGTACCCATCACAATGTGACATTCCCTGGGTAGGCATTGCCCAGAGTCCATTGTGTGGATCTGGACTTTGGGCATTTAGTCAAGGAACAGAGGAGGTCTGCATGCTCAGAACCTTTATTTTGTGGCTAAGCATCAAGAGAATGTGCTGAGCTTACTTTCCTCTCTATGCCCTATCTAGACAAATGTTTAAAGAAAGGTTGGAATATTCATTCTAGAATCTTCATGCTAGGCTAACATAGGTGGGAAGGCTGGCTCCTTTAACCCAGAGGCCATGATCTTTAGTGCATACCCCCTTGCACTCACAGCCAGAATATCAGTCCTTCTACAACACAGGCTGTGTTTCTGTTGCTCCCTAGTGAGTCAGATTCCTGGCAGCTTGTCCTTAACAGGGGTTCTTTGGATGGGAATCACTCATTCATTCTGCAACTTTAACTTCCTTAAAGTTCTCCTCTGAGATCTTAGAGAGTGTCCAGATAATCTGAACTTCCTCAGACACAGCAACATACACTTTCTTGGGGGCATTGCTAGTATATGAGTGTTACTGTTCACCAGGTTATTCCCTGACCTGGGATACCCATTTGAAAAGGCCAAAAGGACTGAGTGTGGTGGTGCATGACTTTGATCCCAGCACTTGGGAGGCAGAGGCAGGCAGATCTCTATGAGTTCAAGGTCTACATACTGAGTTTCAGGTTAGCTGGGGCTACAGGGAGACCCTGTCTCAAAAAAATACAAAAAAAAAAAGGGAAAAAGGAGAATGTGGGTAGCACCAAAATGAAGGGCTCTGAGAAAGCTTTGATTGTGCCCATGTGGCATTAGGCCCGTATACAAGGGCCCAGGGCACCAATGCAGACTAGCATATACATGAGACTGCAGGATTTATACATGGGAAGTGAAAGTCTCAGAGAAACTGGGGACTAGGCACTTGCTCAGAGGAACATCACATGTGCCCAATAACTAATGACCTGTAGACTGGAGCTGAACATCACATCTGGAGAGGGTCATGTATGTAGTAAGCTGGCCAGTGGGAAGGTCACCAGGCACCTGCTGTGTATGCCTGATCCTGGTATATATGTTCCCCTGGGGTTCTAGTGACCTCTCCATCCTCTCTGTTATCATCACTATCAGAGCCTGATTTCCTGAAATGCAGGTGTTTACTGACAATCCTCAGTTCAGAGCCTCCCAGAGACTCCAGGACTGGTAGAAGATGTTCGCTCATGACCATCCCCACCAGATGACCTCTCACTCTATCCACACCATCCCCAAGTCTGCCGAACCCTCTCAGGTCACCATGCCTCTCACAAGATTCTGCCTAACATGCGTTTGCCTCGGAGTGCCCCAACACTTCCCCCCATGCCTTTCTCTGCCTTGTCAACTCTTTCAAGACTCATTTGCTGCCTGTGGGAAGAGTCAATCCCTTCTCTTTTGTTCTCTAGTAATTTTTGTCACTTGCTTCTCCTTCAGTAATTATAGTCTAATTATTTTTCAGTGTGTCTCTCCACCAGACTTCCATGTGTATCTTTAAAAAAAAAATCACAGGTGTTTATTACAGTGGGCTGGCTCATAGATGTCTATAATAAATGTTAATGAATGGCTAGGTGGGTCGATAGATACTACTTAATCTCTACTACTTTCCGAAGGGTAGAGACACTGAGGTGTGTTTGGATATGTGCCACTCCTACTGTCCATCAAGGAAGGACTCTTGCCCATCTGATGAGAGTGCTGTGATAGTTTTCTTTGGCTATGGGCCGCATCATCCCCACCAGGAACTATCTCAGCAATAGAGAGCTACCTGTCCCCAAGTCACCTTTTTCGCAGGACTGCCCATCTCCAACTACCAACCAAAGCAGGGCTATAAAGACTCAGCTGTTGTGACCCAAATTGGGTCTTTTTCTACCCAGTGCTCAAAGCATGTCTGGCTACTTAGACTTTGCCTCCTCTGTCCCTCCTCTTCCATGGAGATCATCCAAGCGCATACCAAGTAAAAAGTTGACACGTGTCAAAAGTATGCTTTCCAGAGGATCAAGTTCATCATGAAGACCTGGATTGTTTCACTTTCCCTTTTCTTGATGACTGGGATTTCCTTTGTTTTCTGTTCAGAGACCTATAGATCTTTCCCAAGTTCCGGGGGCCTTGGCTAAAAGCTCTGGGCTCTCTTCCCAGGAAAATGCATCCACTTTTACATCTGCCGTGCTTCACCTTCACACCAGGACTATGGGGGAATCCAAGGACCTGAGTGAGAATCTTGTTACAGAGCAATGATTATGAGGAACTTTCTGTATGAAGAGAACAGTGCAAAGCTGCGGATAGCTCTGGTCACACAGAGAAAATGTTGGAGAATAAACCACAGGGCTTTGCAGAGACCCGCCATTATCTTTGGCACTGATGGAATGCTTATTTAAAGGTAAGAGGGCCTGAGGGAAGCGAGTCCCAGCTTCCACACCTTGCTAGCCAGATACCTAATGTTTCTGCATTTCTATCCTCTTATCTGCAAAATGGGGCTGTGATAGCTCCCTTCCAGGAGAGTTGGAGACAGAGTGACCTCATGGGGAAACCTTCCATGGAGGGGAGGGCAAGAAACGAGGGCACAGTGGTCTGTGTCCCCATAGGCCCTATCAGAGAGCTGAGCCAGGGAGGGAGTGTCCCCTCTGGGTTTCTTGGTAGACCCTGGTGGACCATGCTTTCTAGTGTCAGGAGCTGGCGGGGACAGGAACAACTGAAAAAATCAGAAGGGGGCATAGGGGCTTTGCTTGGAGAAGGGGCACACCTCTCCCCAGCCAGAGGCTGGCTTTCCTGGCAGCCCTGTGCACAACTGGAGGTGATAAAGAAGCATTTGAACCCTGCGAGGGGGTGCGGGTATCAGGGGCAGCAGGTGTCAGCCTCTGGAAGGGCAAGATGCAGGATATTTTTACACACTGCAGTGCCTGTAACAGTAATTATGGGAGACCCTGCTTGGAGGGTTTTTCAGGCTGAGGGACTCTTCAGCCTGAGGCTTCTCATGAAAACCTGGCCGCCCACACTAGATTACTCCCGACTCTGCCACTCATTCTCAGAGCTCTTCTGGGACAAAGAAACAAAGCATTTTCTAGACAAAAGCTAACAATGTGCCTCACATCCCAAGATTTTTCATCCTTTACTAAAAGAGATCTTTTTCTCCTTTCTTTGAGTCAATAGAGTGGTTTTAGATGGTCAGAATGAATGTAGGAAGCCAAGCATCTTGGGCCCCAGGTGGGACTAAGGAAGGGCTGAGGTTAAAGAGAGTGCCAGTGTTAGTGACAGACAAGAACCAAATTGACCTCATGCCAAGTCAAGGAACAGGATGGAAAATCTTGCCCAAGGTGGACAAAACAAAGTCGGGCTTGAGCTCCCTGTTCTTGCTGTGTTCCCTGAATCTGGGGCATCACCCTCCCTCTATGGACTCTGCTTCCTCACCATATGTCAATTCTTTGGGCAAGATGCCTCAACATCTGGCTGGGAAGAGAGGCGGGCTTTCTCTAGTTCTCATGCCCTGTGCACAGCCAGGGCCCACACTCTTCCATCTCTACGTGTCTTTCAGCCTACCCCAGCTCTTTGTGTCAGCAACATGGTAGAAGCCTCCTGTGTCTTCCCTAGGGCATCCTAGGGAAGCTCCCCTGGTCCATGGCTCCTTGACCACCATTGTCCAAGCTGGAAGTGAGGTCTAGAGTAAAAGCCTGGGGAGGGCTCCCCCACTTCCAGGTGTTGCTACAGCTCCAATGATTGTGACAGTCTTTCCATCCAGCTCCCCAGGGTCCTGAGAGAGAAGTAATTTTCTTTTCCTGTTGGCCCTGTGGAGGCCTTAGGCTTTGGCCTCACAGCTGCCCCATGAGGGGCTGGTAGATTGTCTCCACAGCTTCCTGTCCAAGTGCTCACAGTTGCTTGTCTGGGCTCCAGCACTCCTCTACCCAGATCCATCATGCCCAGGTCATTCATCACAGGTGGCCCCAGCTGGCTGGCCTGCATGGCGAACTGGTTGCCCTTGCTTGTCCCATGCTGTGAAAGCCAGCACCCGACCACCATGTCACAACATGGCTTGTCTTGAAGCCTCCTCAGGACAGTGTCTCTCCTGAGGCCCGGACTGGCCCATGCTGCCTCCTGCTCTTTGTTACCATTGAAGTCTTCGTGTTGCCATCATGTCATGTTCTCAGGAGCAGGCTGGGGACACCCCTCTGCCAACACACAGCAGTTTCACAAGCTCATATTTCTGTGTCTGGCAGACAGCTCAGGTGCGCTGTGCGGTTCTGGCAGTCTCATTTTCCCTGTCATCTCGCCCTACCTTCACCCCTAGGAGAAAGCAGCTCCTGTCTTCTGACATCCCCACTTCCCTGAGCCTTATGATGAGGCTTCAGAACTTCCCCAAACACACAGACAAAGGTTATCTCACAACTGGTTCAGACAGCACTTAAGATTTTCATCTGAGCACCAGATGTGCAAAAACTACAGCACTGGGAGGCTGAGGACTTGCCTCATCCACTGTGCCTCCCCCCAACCCAGAGATTGTTAGGGTGAAGGCATGAACCTTACTTCCTGACCCATCATAATTTGGATACCCTCTACCACATGCTTCCACTGACATGAACTGAGGTGCTACACTATGCTTTTCCCTCCATGATGAACTGAAATCCTCCAACAAAAAAAAAAAACAACTTTCTTCGCTCAAACTGTTTTTGCCAGGTGCTATGTTCATTATGATGCAAAGGTAATGAACGCAGGACCCAAGACATGGAAATGGCAAGGTTGCCAGTGGAGTGGGAGATTGTTTATAACATTACCCGGTCACTATGGATCATAGCTCCCTATGTGCTTCCGTAGAATTGTTTTCAGT
The DNA here is from genome assembly GCF_000622305.1 of Nannospalax galili. Classification (NCBI taxonomy): domain Eukaryota; kingdom Metazoa; phylum Chordata; class Mammalia; order Rodentia; family Spalacidae; genus Nannospalax; species Nannospalax galili. The sequence goes on from NW_008330347.1 coordinate 410,091, forward strand.
TTTCCTCTACAAAGCTCTTCTGATGTCTAGCTTCAATCTTTCTTGCTCTAGTAGTAAACACAAGTTGACAGTGTCAGGTTGGCTATACTATTTCCCACAGTCCTAGGAGGAAGGGATAATGAAAGGCTGCCGTAGCATCTGAGACTATGGAACATTTATTTGCTCAGTCTCTCCAGGACATACTGGCTTAGGAAAGAAACCTTAGAAATCCCGGATTGCCCAGCAGCTGTGGGGCGGTGCTGGACCATAAACTCTTCATTCCTGAGATTAAATTAGTCGTCTTCCCTCTCAGAGGAGCTGGCAGGCAAGATATGGGCTGGCAAGGAGACTTCTGATAAAATGCTTGACTTTCCACATCATCTCAACCTCCTTAGTAAAAACCCAGTCCTGGGCTAACTCTCTCCCCGTCGTGCTTGATGTCCAGAAAATTTCCTAAATCTGTTGCTATGGTTGCCATCGGCATTCATTTGGGCCCTTCCCTCTTATGGTATCTGCCTCAAATCAGTCCCTCCATTCAGACTCTGTCTCTTGAATGTTGGACTTTTTCAAGTCCATACTCCATTTGCCAAAGGTGAGACATGAACCAACCTCTTTGGATGGGGCTACCTCCACGTGAGCACATCATCTGCCATGCCAGAGGAAGGACCACTCTTCGAGGGGCTCAGCTCAGTGACTGCTATGATTGGGGCCTGATATGTCCCCCAAAGGCCATGTGTTGATCCCTGACCTGTGGCTCTACAGGGAGGCAGTAAAACATTTAGAAGGTGAGATCTAATGGGAGGGAGTCAGGTCATTGGGCTGTGCTCTTCAGAGGGATAGTGGGACCCCAGCCCTTCTCTCTTTCTCTTTCCTCTCCTTCCCCTCTCATTTTTTCCTCACTCTGTTTCCTAGAGGCCACAAAGTGCACAGCTCCACCACATACTCCCCCCTTGATATATGGTACTGTCCTGGGCCTATAAACAATGGAGCCAATGACTATGGACTGAAACTGTGAGCCAAAATAAACCTTCCCTCCTTTAAGTTGATTTTCTCACACAGTAAGCATGGGCAATATGCAAGGTCATCTGATCTGTAGTAGGTCCATTCTTTCTGAACACTTCTCAGTTATCTTGAAAATCCAACTTGCTATTTATTTATTTAATCATTAATTAATTGATTCATTTATTTAGTGGTGCTGGGGTGAAAGCCAGGGACTTGTCATGTCAGGCAAGTGCTCTACCATCAAGCCACTCCTAGAAAGTCCACATATCAGGTAACTAGCACTCACGGAGTCCTTACGACATGTCAGGCATCTTTCTACTCATCATCTCGTTTAAGCCTCTAAAGCACCCAAGAGATGAGAGCTGTTGCCATCCCTGCCTCATAGGGGAGAATGAGAAAGCTCAAGTCACTTAACCAAGGTTGGAGTATGTAAGCACCAAGCCTGGACTTGAACTCGAATACAGATTACGCTTGCCTATACTCTCATCTGCTCCATGTTACACTGTCCTTGAAGTCTTCCTGAACTCATTCTCTAATCCTGAGTACTCCCCCACCTCCTTGCCTCCTGTTTTTAGTTATCCATGAGGATCTTGTTTAGGGATTTTTTATTATGAATTAGTCAACTCATACTGATAAAATACATCAATGTCATATATTTGTTTCTGGTAAGTTAGTTCTCTTGGAAACTGAGGAGCTGCAGGTCACTTGATTGACTCTCTAAGCCTTCCGAGATTTGGCATGGACATGGAGCATGATGGTCAAACCAAAAGCTCATCAGTCTGTGTGGGTGGTGCCACCTGGAGTGTGACCAAGGTGACATATTCAAACAGGAACAGGAAGAAGTAAATGGGGCTTTCAGCCACCACCAGGCTCCTGCCCTCTTTGAAAAGCCTCTGGCCTTTACCTCTGCCATCTTCTACCCCCCTGACCTTGAATAAGTTGCCCATCTTCACTGAGGAGATACAGGATTCTTTTTCAAGGCCATAGGGGAGGATTCTTTGGGTGCTGTTTAAGTGATCAAGAGAGGTGTGTAGCTGATGTCTGGGTACTACTTGTGAGGGTGAGGATGGGGCTGACTTTCTTCAAGCCTCCTTCCTGTCACATCTGTCCTTGGAGTTAGAGTCAAAGAAAGTGTGCCCAAGTTCAGGACAAAGGCTTTGATTCAACAGTGTACCCCTTAGGTCATATTGGGAAATCTGAAGCAAGGAGAAGGGGTATTGCCCTGCCTCAGTGTGCTAGTAAAAAGTTCTGCATTCCTGGGGAGCCCAATTCTACCCTGGTCTGAACCTCCCCCAGCTGAAAAACAGAGAACAAGGCAATTCTGGCAGGGTCCCTGGCACCTCCTGTCCTGTGCTTCTACACCAGTAGATTCATTCTTTACTCCCTTGGCTTTTCTCCCATCGGGGACAGCAACACACCCTGGTCTTCTGTTCCGTCACCTTTCCTTCCACCCTTCACCAATAGTTCTTAGTCTTTTTTTAAAAAACATGGTTTCCATATGTGGCTCAGGCTGGCCTTGATCTCTTGATTCTCCTGGTTCAGCCTCTGCATGCTGGAATTATAGGCCTGTGACACCATAGCTGTCTATTTGTTCTTCTTACTCATCCAAAAGAAATCTCTAGAACCCTCCTATCGTAAACCATCTTAAACCTTTAATGAAAAATTTAAGAATGCCTAATAGAGATAAATCATTCTTGCTATCGATAATTTTTTCTTTTTTGGTTTGATATAAAATAATTAACTTTTATTCTAAATATTTTGTCTGACATTATGGAAATTATAAATTATTTCTATGAATGGGTGATTGATTAAATGATAAATGAACTAGTAAGAGGGGCTTTCAGAAGTGAAAATAAAACAAAAGCTCAGGAAATTGTGGAGCAGAAATATATGAAAGCCTTTAAGGAGAGGAGATTGCTCATAGGAACCAGAAAGGAATCTCTCAAGGAGTAACAGAAGACATTTTTGGCAAATAAAACAAAAATCCTTTCCCTAGAAAACTGGGCAAACTGTGTTGGTGACTGCCATGATCAGCAAGGTACTCCTAGGGAATCTTTAACAGTGTTCTGGAAGTTCACAAATGGGCTCTGATGGGACCAAGAGCAGTGAGGGAAAGGGAGAGGTTGCACGGGTCCTTAGGTGTAGAATTCTTCAGCTCGGAGACCCAGTGTTCCTGTTCTTTTCACAGGTCCTCCAGCCTGGATTGATGTGCTGTCTTTAGGATGCTCAGAAACCCCAGTGAGAAGCAGGACTAGCTCTCTCTGTGCAACCTCCCCTGCTCTGCAGGTGCCATTCTGTCCCACATATGTGGGAGGCTTCAGTCTCTAGAGCCACACCTGGGAACTGGCCAGTGGGCCAGCTTCTCCATGTCAAGAAAGGGCACTGAAAAATTTTCATAGCCTCAGGGGTTCTCAGAGGGCTTTCCCACTTAGCCACAGGAACTTGAAGGAGGTCAGCATTCCCTCTAGCCTCTTTGTCACCCACTGCCTTCCAGATTTAAGGACACTGAGGTCCAAGGGCCAGGGGCCTGGAGCTGGGGGACTGCCCAGTATGCCTTTGAAGAATTTCAAGGGTTTATCCAAGCTTCTTTAGGGAATACCCCACCAGTGTGGCCTGGATCACTTTCTTCACTTGTCTAAAACAGTGGGTGTGGTGGGTTTCAGGCCTCCTCAGAGTGATTAATGATAATTGCTGAGTAAACACTGGCAGATCCATTGACCTGCTTCAGGCCTATCACAGCCAGCTGGTGAGGGACAGAGGCGGGTAGGGGTTTACTCATGCCAATGCAGGATCTCTGCCCAACAGTTCTTCCAGAAGGATCCTGCCTTCTGATATCAAGTTAGTGCAGCCTCCAGCAGAGCTCTGGACCCTGCTGCAGACCTCACTGGCCAGCTGGTTACCAGGTGAAGAACGTGAGCCACTGTACCCAGGATAGGCATGAGGGAATCTGGGGGGTTTGATAGGGCTGGAGGCCCTAGAAACTGATGCTTTACACCAGGGGAGAATACAGGTTACAAAATCCTTTTTTTAAATGGTGGTTTCGAAAATGTAAACCCCAAGGCATAGAGAAACAAAACAGCGGAAAGTTGTACACTCAATGTTAATAGTAGTTAATTCTATGATTGGATAAAATTTTTCTTTTTCTTTCTGCATTCACCGGAGTTCCAACAACTGTCATGTATAACTTACAATCAGAGGAAATAGATGCTACTTAAGATCAAATGAAATGGCTGGAAGGATTTTCCTTGTGCTCTAAGGAAAAAAAAAAAAAACCCAGTGTCAGCTCCGAGGGGGAAGGTTAGACCTGGCTTAGCCTCCAGCTCCTGATCTCACTCTGTGGTCCCTCTGCCAAAACAACTAGCGTCTTTATCTGCACTTGGGCATCACGTTTGTCTTCAGATGCAGGTGCACAGGGTGCTTAGCAGAACAATGTTTCTTTCATTCTGGAATAAGGGTGAGGTATAAGGAGCAGGCACCAAAGGAAGGAGTCCATTCAGGGTGCTGGGGCGCCAAGCTCCCCAGCTGGGAGTCTGCTCTTCCTCTTGCTGTGTTTTTCTGCCACCAGTCCATCCTGCCACCCACCTTCCATTACTCTAATGGAAGCCAATCTTCCTCAGTTCAGTCCCATTACCACCCACGGAGAGAAGTGGGCTGTGATTCTGGATGCTGCTGGGAGACTGCTGGCCAGCTCCAGGGTCATTCATTGTTCCAAATGTCGCTGGGCCTGCAGCTGCAATGACAAGCTCCTTCAGTTCCCAGAGCACAGTCCTGTCATCAGGGCAATCGGCAAGAAGTGGGTAGCATCAGGTCCCCAACTGGGAGTGGGAGAAGAGGGAGACCCTGACAAGTAGCTGCTGCCCGCTGGCCAGCCACATGGAATTGGAGTAGTTGGGGACCTCCTTTAGCTCCCCAAGATCCCACCTGAGAGTTAACTTCCCTGGCACACAGGCACAGGCTGTTTTCTGGGCTGTGTGGGAGCTAATCTCATTGGAGTCTACTGTAATACTACCTAGTCATCTTACCTCAGGACCCTCTACCAGCACACAACTGCTCCTTTGTACCAGGTTCCCTGGTGCCCACCCTTGGCATCCACTTCAGAGATGGCAAAGCTTGCTCCTTTCCAGGTTTTCCCACTACAGCAAGTGTCACTTGCTGGCAGACTCCTGGCTTAGAGAGAATAACTCCTGACATACCTACCACATGCTTCTCTGAAGGTCTGGGGAAGCAGTCCTCTCTCCCTATAACTGAGGCTTCTCTGCCTCTTTGGGCTCCAATGGGGATCCCCCCAGATCCCTGTGACTTTCTGGGAGACAGCAGTTCCGTCTGGCCAGAGGGTTGGCCTCAGGCTAACAGAGTTGAGCAGATTCAGAAATTGTTCCTGTGTCTACCAGGGGATGATCCCAGGGTCTAAGGAACAGGTACCTGAGCCAGGCCTGCAGAGTGGAGTGGGGCAGGGAAGAAAATGACACTGTACAAACTTTCGCTAACGTTGACCTCAGCTGGACAGCAGAAAAGGAAGAGGAGTTCCCAGGACTGACAAAGATCTCATGGACTGTCACTCAAAGTTTCCTATAGAGGCCAGTTGGTTTATCCCCAGAAGTCCCCTGAGGAAGCCATGACGGGGCTGGAGACTGGCAGAGCTGGTGAGAGATGAGGCTGGTCATGGGGAGGAGTTCAGGGGTAGTCCAGAGGGCTCTGGGGCCCACTCACTCTGAGCTAGTCCTTCAGCCTGGTCTCTGACCTTGACACAGTGTTCTTGATGAATCCCCAGTAAGTTCATTTACACTGTCTGGAGGAGGGATGGGACAAAGGGCTGTGAAGGGGTCAGTGACAGGGTCAGGAGCAAAGATGCTGGGAGTCTGGTGGGGGGAAAAGTTCTCTTAGGTTGGAGTTCCCCAGAAACGAACAATAGGCAGACAAACTGACATATGCATTGTTGATCAGTCTGGAAAATATCCAGGAACCTCCTCCCAGAGGAGCCAGGAAATTGACATCAGACAGACAGACAGACAGATAAAAACAGGCTCTAGACTACAAACCAGACAGACGGAGAGACAGACAGGATGATTGGGAATAGCTGGGAACTGGTGACAGGTGGTTGACATGGGATGACTGGCCTACCCCATGCAGAAAGGTCTGCAGTGGGCAAGGCCTAAGGGGCTCTCCTAGAACATTCCAGAGCATCTCCTATCTCCTGCCCTGCCTGTCCAGCACCTCTGAACCAATGCCTAGACCTTCAGAAGAGGTGCAGCAAACTTTTTGAGAACTAAGAGAAGGGATTTCCCAGCATCTACTCCAAGCCTTGAAAACAACCCTCATCTTTTGTAGACCTAGACCAGTTAGGGGCGGCACTGACCTACGTTCCTGGTCCTGCTGTGGGTATTGGCTCCAGTAAGCCATGCAGAACATGGCAGAGCATGAAGTGGGAGAGAAGCAGGGGTTGAATGTGCTCCAGCCCGGGCCTGAGCTTCCCTCACAAAGAAGCCATGTGCTTACACAGTATCAACACAGTGTTCACTGAGTTGAGTTGACTGCTGGGGTGGGAGGCCCACTGCTCCTCCTCTATGAAAGAAGGCCATTTTTAGGAAAGAGACAGGGCTGTAAGGTTAAACAGTGCCAGTTCAGAGGAAGGAGACAGTGCCCTCTGCCTCATCCTCCCTTTGGGAGGATCTCCCAGAGGTCCATTCCTCTCTCCTTTCCTGTCTCTCCCACTGCTGCATCTCCTACTGTGTTTCCTCCTTCTCGTTTCCTGATGAGCTGTTTTCACTTTGCTGCTATCATAATGCCCTACTAGATGGGGCGGGAAGCTTCTCAAGCGTCCAAGTGAGAGCCTTATGTGTCTTATACCCCTGGGCTTGGCCCTAAACTTGGCATAAGACCACCCAAAGCGGGCACACTTGGTCCTTCCCTTTCGTCTTCCCTCCTCCCATCTGACCAGGTTCAGGGAACTCCCACCCCTCCCTAAGCTTTGGATTTAAGGACCCTGATGGTGTGCCCCTCAGGTGTGTTCCATAGTCTCTGCCACAGAATCCTGCCTTTTTCTCTAACCTCCCCAGTGACCTCCTCTTAAAGACACCGAGCAGCAATACCTTCCAGAGAGCACTTTTCTGTATCCAAAGCCACTTCAAACAACTAGCTGTTTTCCAAGGACTAAAAGGGGAAATGAGTACAGACTCGTGGAATCTCAAATGTTAAATGCTGAATCCTGGGAGTTCAAGCCCAGGTGCTGGTATTTACTGTTTGACTGTATGACTGTAGACTAGAATGCAAATCTTCTGACCTCACCCTCCTCTCACCCATAGTGGGGTGGATCACCTGCCTGCTCTGATATCACTGAACAACCCAGAAGTCAGAGACATTCCATGAAAATGCCACTTTCTAGACAGACTAACCCCAACTATACAGATGAGGAAACTGAAGGCCAGAGGTGCTATATAACTGGCTCCAAATAATTCCTACATTGGGAGACTAAAGATGGGGGCGCAGAATATATAAGTTACATGAAGAAAAGAGAAACGTGAGAGGCAAAGGCAACAGAAACCAAGAGAAGATCAAAGACGGAGGGCGGGGACTGGGACATGGGCAAAGAGGAGGGAAGGGAAAAGCTCAAGGGGGAGAGAAGCACAGAGGGAGCACAGTGACAGCTTGGTGAGAAAGACCATGAGGCAAGGAGATGGGAGGCAAGAGGGAGCATGACCAGCCCAGAGAGAATGGGGACAGCCCAGGGCAGTGACACCAAGCCCTGCTGTGCCACCACTGCCCTTTGTCTGCAGGTTGTCAGTCAGCTCAGTGACAGTTGAGAAATCCTTAAAATTAAAGTCGGTCTCCTTGGCCCCTTTTATGGAAGGAGAAAGATTAGAAAGAAAACTGAATCTGCCTTAAAAAAGGCCAGGCAGTGCATGGACTGAGCGTCCTCAGTCCAGCCACTCCTCCATAAGGAATACACACAGGTGAAGTCAAATTCATCCCTTTTCTTGTTCCCCAAATTCATATTTTATACGAGCAGTTCAGAAGGGAGGAGCACGGCTGGGGATTAGATCAACAGGGTATAATGACTTTGAAAGGTTGTAATGGCTTACCTGGGTCCAGAGGAAGGAAAGAGGAATGGAAGGATGAGGAAGGAGAGAAAAGCAAACAGACCACACACGACTAAAAGGAGGCAGAAGCAGCTGGATGCTCAGAGAGAAAGGAGACAGTGGGCGGGGAAGGGAGGAAAGGCCAGCTCGCACCTTTGGGAGGCCAGGTCGGAGCAAGCAGGCTTCTGCTCAGCGTCGGCAGCAGGGCAGCAGAATTGGTGCAGCACAGTCTCATTCCTGCAGGTAGAGAGGAGGGAGAAGGTCAGAACGCGAGGCAGGCTGAGCCCTGCTCCGGAGAGGCTTAGGCATTTGTTTCAAACCTGGCTGCCCTTTTCCCACAGAGCCCCAGTGTAATACCCACGGGGTCAAACACTGATCTGGGGAAATTCACCGCACAGATTTTCTATCCAGCCAAGGTTTTTTAATTCCTCATGGACCAATTCAAACACCCAAAGCCTCCCTGGTCACCCACACTTGTCCTGTGGTGTGCATTCCTGCAGGAGGTTCTACCCACTGTTCACCGCCCTTTTCTCGAGCTGTCTTTTATCCTACTTAGTTCTTTAGGACCCTGTTCCTCAAAGGTCTTGGAAGGCGGAGCTTGGTCTATTTAACTACAGGGTAGACTTGGGTGCAGTCAACATTTTTTTTCTTTTTAAAAAAATATTTTTATTGAGCATTTGTGCATTTCATACAATAGTTCTTAAACAAATTTAGACCCCCTCCCCCATCCATACTCCCACATACACCCCCCCATCTTGACCAGACTTCATGCATTCCATCATTCATGTTAAGTCCTATCTGGTCAAGCATTTGTACCAGATGTTCTTAGGTGCAAGTTCATCTACTGGAGTCTAGTTAGTCTATCTAGAGATCTTAAGGAAGATCTATTTTCCCTCGCCCAGCACTGATCAGTCGCTAACAGTTCCCAGGCTGAGGCCAACCCTCTACCCTGTTCTCTTGCTTCACTGTGGGTCCTTGTCTGATTGAGTTGGCATGGGTCTTATGCAGGATGCCACCAGCAGACATTTGTAAAGACTATCATACGCAGAGCCTTGGATCTGAGCATTCTAACAGAGCCTGCAGTGTTGCCTCCTGAATATTTAAGGTGTGCTGCTTGGTGGGAATGTCTGATGGAGATGAGAAAGTGGAAACACACTCTAGCCAGAATGCTGTGGCTGGCCAGATGCATTTATGCTTCAGTGTTTTGGGGTCTCTGTTTATTTACTGTATTGAAACAGCTCCTGCTTTACTGAGATCAGAAGTGGTTCTCAAGCCTGCTACACATTATAACAACCACATCTTTAAATATACCAGTGCTTGGGCCCTACACCCCAGGGACTCTGAGTCATGTGGTCTGGCAGGGGTCCAAGCACCAGGGCTCTATAAATTCCCAGATGATTCTCCAGGCTGACAAGTTTCCTTTCTCACTGAAAGACTGTGATTTTGATATCTGCTTTGAGCCAACTTGGATCTAATACTGAAATCCTAAGTGGTCTCAGTCCTGGACATCATGGTCAGAGAATGCCAGATCTACAAGGGCCCCAGAGGTCATGAAGAGCTTTGCAGAGGCCCAGGGCACCCTGTCTAAAGCTTTACCTGAAGCCTATTTTATATATA
>NW_008330347.1:419798-451304 GCF_000622305.1 Nannospalax galili
GATACCCCAGCCCCAGTTTTTGAACCCATCTCTCAAGCACCTCTTGATAGTGCTTGAGACTCTGAGGTCAGAGACCAGAAACGCCAAGTTTATCTGTCTCCATAGAAGAAAGTAATAATGGAGCCTATTTTAATTAGATAAAAGTGAGAGGGAGAGAGAGAGAGAGAGAGAGAGAGAGAGAGAGAGAGAGAGAGAGAGAGAGAGAGAGAGAGAGAGAATGAATGTTTAAATAAGAAAAAAACTTCAGAAGTTGGGGAAATGTTTTTAAACAAAACAGGAAACTGGAAAGTCATTAAGAAAAAGCTGGGCATGTAGACCTCTAATCCCTGTATTTGGGAGGCTGAGGCAGGAGGATCAGTTTCAAGCCAACCTGGGCTGCATAATGAGTTCAAGGCCAGCTAGTGCTGTATAGTGAGACCCTGTCTCTATAAAAATACTCCTGTAAGTCAAAAGACCAATGGTAGACTGGCAAGATGTATTTGTATCCCATATATTGGAAGGTAAGTGTTAGGCTTGATTCTGAAATATTCCCCCACAGGTTCCTGTGTTTGAACACTTAGCCCCCAACTGGTGGTACTGTTTGGGACAGTTTTTAAACCTCTGAGACAGGAGGCATAGTTGGTAAAGGTGGGTTGCTAGGGTCCTTTTCTGGTCCTGTCTCTGCTTCCTGAGCTGTCAACATATGAACAAGCCATGCTGTAAATTTCTCCTACCACAGATCATTTGTTCCCACTGCCATGGTCCCAATTGTTTCAGCCACCATGTCTTCTGTGCCACGATGGACTGTACCCTCTAAAATTGTGAGCCAAAATTAACCTCTTGTGCCTTAAATTGCTTCTGTCAGGTATTTTGTCACCCTGACAAGAAAAGTAACTAATTCAGTAAGTTAATATACTTCTTACATCAAGCTCCAAACATAACACACTCATAATGCAATGACAAACCTTAGAGAAAAAAAAAGTCCCAATAGTCTTTAGAAGAGGAAATCTAAAAAGCCAATAGATAGAAGGAAAGATGTTTCATATTGCTCATAGCCAGAACATGCAAATTAAGATAGCTCTGAGGAGCTACACCCTATCCACGAGACTGGTTACTATTAACAAGATTGGAAACTCCCAGTGTTGGTGAGGCTGTGAGAGACAGGGGCTCTTAGCCCTGCCCGAGGAGGTATAAATTCTTATAGCTGCTTGTGGGGGGATTGGAAGGACCATGCCTTCCCATCCAGAAATACCACTTCTGGGGTTTCATACTTGCAGTAATGCAAGCTTTTGCTCATAAAGGTATTTATTCCAAATATTTGGGGCAGCACTGCTTTTCGGGGAAGAGAGAAAAATCTAGAAACAACATGAGTCCCCATCTGTCAAGGAATAGTTGATGGGATTATGATACCTTCATCCATGTCTTGTAATTATATACCCACTCAAAAGAATCAGCACTATATCTCTTGGTCTGCATGGATAATCTACAACTTATGGCTAAATGAGAAAAGCTGTTTGCAGAGAAAAATACAGAGCATAGTCCCAATTCTACAAAATGAACAGTGACCCAAATGTGAATTCTCCCTGTGTGTACTTTATGTTTTATGAGTGCAAACTAAGCTGTTGACTTTGGCTATGGCAGCAGGATGAGATTGGGGAAAAAGATTGCAATTAGAAAAGGAAAAACAATGCTTAGTGTGATGGTGACCAAAAAATGGCAACTATAAATTCCTGCTTATGCTATTGCTAGAAATTACATTAAAATTAAATATATATCTGGACAGAATAGAAACCATCAGAAACAAACACAAATACTGGTGTCATTTCAGGGATCACATGCGACTTTTGTCATGGCTCTATTAATTAAATAGAGATTGGTTATATAGTAGCTATAATTTATGACTGTGGATTAAAAGCACAACTCATACAGCATTTTAAAAGAGTAAGGGCTGGGGTTATAGCTCAGTGGAAGAGTGACAGCTTAGCATATACCAGACCATGGGTTCAAAGTCTAACATAGCCAAAGAATAAGTAAAAGGGCAATAAAGAAAATAACTGGGTATGAGAAGATGGTTCAGTCAGTAAAACGCTTGCTACACAAACATGAAGACCTGAGTTAAGATCCTCGGCACCCATGTAAAAATTGACAGGGTAGCATGTCTGCAACCCTGGTGCTAGGGGTACAGACAGGAGGATTCTCAGAAACTCACTCGTCAGCCTGTTGAGCCTAATTAGTGAGTTCCATATTCAGTGAGAGATTCTTTCTAAAAAAAAAAAATAAGGTAGAAAGCCAGAGGAAGACATTTGATGTCAATCAACCTGTAGCTTTCACACCCACATGCACACATGGACACATCACACACACACACACACGCACACACGGGAGGAGATAAGAAAAAAACAAAAAAGACTGACTCTAACTCCTTGTACTACAGATGAGAACTGAGGCCCAGAGTCCATGTGTCTAGTGCTGTCAGTCTTCCAGCCACTCCTACTTCCACTTCCCTCCCACAGCCTTGGCTTGCTTGGACAAATCAGAAACCTCAAAGGATTGTCTGGAACCAGAAAGCTTTGTGGTAGCGTCCAGGGCTTCCTGGCTTGAAAAAGGGGGTCACAGGGAGGAGTTGTACAGGAGGCAGAAGGGCTCAGAAACCCAACAATGGAAAGGCAGGTAACCCGAGTGTGTGGATAAAGCCCTGCTTACACCTCTAGTTCCAGTCCGTCAGTCACACCTATGCTCGTGACAGGTTTAGAGCTCCTGATAAGACCATAGGAAGAGACACAGACTGTTCCCCAGTCAGGCACTGGTACTTCAGGAAGGAGAACCTACTAAGCCACAGAGTGCTGGTGCAGAGTGCTGGCTGGCGGTGTTGCTGTGGCTCCGTCTTTGTTGAACTTCCTGCAGCAGCCTTCCTCTGGGCAGCCTAGCTGAGGCTTGTTTAGTAGCCTTGCAGCCCTTCCCCCGCTGCTCCTCCATCTACTTCCTACCCAACTACTCCCAGAGCCTCTTCCTTCCTTGTCTTTCTCTGAGGTTTAGCTCAAGCTGAATTGCATGCCCTTGGTATGGGAAACTGAGGCATGGGACCCACCACACATGGAGAAATTAGGAATGTGTTATTCACGCTGATGGACCTGGCAGTTTCCTCCTGAAAAACTCAAGCTCCAAGTTTAGTTCCTTCACAGTTTTTTTTTAATAGGTTTCCCTGCATCATTTAACTGTTAAAACATTGGTGAGTTTAAGTTACAGTCTACATGATTACCAGCACAGGTGCTTACGTGCCCTAAGACCACCAAGGGGAAATTCCTTTACAGGCATGTTTACAGAGACAGATATTGAGGGCAAGGGTTAAGCCATTCTTTAACAACAGAATTTGTTGCAGGCACCTTAGCAAGCAAGGTAGTTGCAGATATTCCATTAGATAACTGTGGTATTTGTTTCTCAAGGTAGTTTTGAGGTCTTTGGTGTTTTCCATTTCAGTTTTGATTCCTCTTTCAGCACAAATTTTTAGTAAGCACTCATAAAATCACTATAAGGTGAGTACTATGTCCTAAAGTATAAAATCAGTCATAAAATGTTAAAAAAAATCAAACACATGCAAAAGTGACATTAAATGTGTATATATATTTCTTTTCCTCTTCACCGTGACCACCTCCCCACCCAAGGTCATAGTTTACCTCCTCTGACTTGGCCAGGCCTTAGCTTACATGGATTAAATGTTGCCTGCAGCCTTGCAGACTTCTCTTCCCTCTACCCTGAAGGCAGGGAGTCTAAGAACTCATTTCCCTTTAAAAATGAACTTGGCGGGGGGCTGTAGAGATGGCTCAGCAGTTAAGAACACTGGCTGCTGTCGCAGAGGACCCAGGTGTGATTCCCAGTATGACCATCCTAACTTCAGTTCCAGGGGATCCGATGCCCTCTTCTGACCTCCTTGGGCACTGCATGATACAGGTGCACTTATACATTCACATGACACAGGTGCAGGCAATACATTCATATGCATAAGATAAAAATAATAAAATATTAAAAAATAAAAATAAACTTGGAGCTGTGCTAGGAAAGGTACTCCCCCTCCATGCTTGCTTCTTTGAAACCCATACTGATTGTGAGAGGCACAGTAGACAATTTAGGTCTTAAATTAGGGGGACTCCACTAATATTCCTCAAAACTGTTGAAAGCATGAAAAATCACAAGAAGACTGAAGTCACAGCCAGAGGACACTGAAAAATAGGACAATTGCCATGTAGCATGCCAGGTGCAGGGCATAGTGGAAGGCAAAATGGACACCAGCAGCTAAAGTGGGAAAGTGCAAGTGGAGTCTAAGGTTTAGGTAATAAGAGCAGATGATAGACAAGTGATGGGTAATAGATAAATGATGAAAATGGGAAGGAAAATACCAGTTATTGTGTTTTGTCGCTTTATAGTGCTTATTATGTAGACTATCTATATTTAAACACTTTCCACATATTATAATTCATACAAAACCCCAACATCCAAATGAGATTTCCTTATCCCTCTACAGAAGAGGAAACTGAGGTACCCTGAGAGCCATTAGTGATATGTAAATATAAAGTATTTACATATGTTTACCTCCTTTTTTTTTTTTTTTTTTTTTTTTGAGACAGGGTCTCCCTATAGCCTCAGCTATCCTGGAACTCACTATGTAGACCAGGCTGGCCTTGAGCTCACAGAGATCCACCTGCCTCTGCCTCCCAAGTGCTGGGACTAAAGGTGTGCACCAGCACGCCCAGCTTACCTCCCTTTTTATGGCAACTCTCTCCTTTCCTTCCTCTCTCGCTCTCTTTCATTTCCTTTTCCTTTCTTCCTTCCTTTCTTTTTTTTTTTTTGAGATAGGTTCTCATCATGTAGCCCCTGCTGGACTGGAACTCACTAACACCAGGCTGACCTGGAACTCACAGAAATCCAACTGTCTCTCTGCCTCTCTAGTGTTTGGATTAAAGATATGTGCCACTCTCTCTATGATGTGTATAATCAGTCCCCTCACTTTTTTTTTTCTTTTTTTTTACAAATGGGAAAGTTGAGTTCAAAGGAGGTAAGTGACTTGCCCAAGGTTACTGTTACAGTGTGAGTGTGAAATACCCACACCTAGGACCATGTGTTTGAACACTTGGTCCCCAGCTAGAGGCCACAGTTTTAGAAGTTTGTGGAGCCTTCAGACACAGGCTCTGGCTGGTAGAAATGGGTCACTTCAGGCAGGCCTGTGAAGATTCTACTTAGATTTGGTTCTAGCCAGACCTCTCTGCTTCCTGATGTGACCGCCATGTAAGCTGAATCTCAAACTCATCTGCCAATGCCCGAGTGGCCTTCTGCCATCTTGCGTCTCCCTCCCTCTCCTCTTGTCCCCCAGGATAGACTGACATGAGCCAAAACAAACCCTTTCTCTCTTAAGTTCCATCAGTATTTGGCTAGTATGGAGAAAAAATAAGCAATACAGTCACAAAACTTGTCAGCAGCTAGGGTGCACGTGTGGCTGAGCGGGCTGGCTTCAAGGACTCTGTCCATGATGCTTTTTCATAAGACTTTTGGAAAACTGGGCACATGTGTTCATTTGTCAAACCTGGTCTGGGAATGTCTAGTGTCCAACTAGCTCAGTGCCTGGCACACTGCTGGCACCCAGTGCCTTGGCAGAGGCCAAAGTTTCTGTGTAGTTGAGGCTGGGAAGGAAGCCATAATGAGTATGCAGGCAGAGGAATCACAGATTCCTGTACCCGACTCTGCCCAGGTCTGATGCTTGCCCTGACACTGTTCTTGAGCCTGTGCCTACCCCCACATCCCCCAGTCTCCAGGATGCAGACTCTTCCTCTCTCTTTACCTCCCTCTTCCCCCACCCTTCCTGGACATGTAGAGGAACACTGCTAGGATGGAGCCCAAGAGACAAGAGGAAGGGAGCAGTAGGCTGGAGCCTAGGACCTTTGGAGTGGTACCAGACCAAGGCTGTTGCTAGAACAGACTACCACAGTCTGTCCATGTGAAAATCTAGGGTCTTCGAGGACAGTCCATCTTTCCACAGAGCCCATATCAAGTGTTCTGCCCTTCAGGAGAGCCAATCTGAGGTCTTGCCACCATTCTGCCCCTGTCAGGCTTATGGGGTGGCTGCCAAGTGTCTCCACAAATACCTGTTCATTTAAAACCAATTTTTCTCATTGAAAGACTAACAAGAAAAATGAAGAACTCTTGTACCATAATAACAAAAGGCAAAGTGACAGGAGAATGTACAAAAAATTTGAATAGACACATCACCAAAGAAAACAAAGCAATGAAAACTAAGAGTGCTCATGGTCATTAGCCCTTAAGAAAATGCCAATTAAAAACATAGTGAGATACCATTACATATCCACTGGCATAACTAAAAATTAAGACTGACAATACCAAGTGCTGACACGGGTTACAGGAACTACCAGAACTCTCTCACATTTCTAGTGGACAGTCAAAGGTACAACACTTTAGAAATAGTCTGATAGTTTTCTACAAAGTTAAATACATACTTGCCAGATGCCTCTGTAATTGTATTTACCCAAGATCAAAGCACATAAAGGCACAAAACTATTCATAGCAACAAATATTCATAGTAGGAAAATATATGCTACAGCTTAAATGTCCATTTATCTGGTAAATGAGCAAACACATTGTAACATATCTGTACAGTGGAATATGTGCTGGGTAAAGGGAACTAGCTCACATGCCCCAACATGGATGGATCTCAAAAGTATTCTAGGACTCCAAGGACAGCCTAGAAGAGGCAAAGGTATAGTAGCAGAAGGTGGTCCATTTCAGTCATGTAGGAGAGAAAGAATTGACAGCAATATGAAACATGGGTCATTTAGGGCTGTGGAAATGTTCTACGTCTTGATAAAGACCGTGGTTATCCAACTGTGACCATCTGTCAGAACTCATCAGACCATACCCTTAAAGTGAGTGGATTCTATTGTATGCAACTCTGCCAGGATATAGCTGATTTTAAAAAAGAAAAGGACCAATACTTTTTTCCTTCCTTCTCCCTTCTTACTAACCATTCAATTCTAAATCTGTCCTCTCACTGCCCCAGATCACTTGAGTATTAACCCCCTTCCAAGCTGCAGGAAAAGATGCTGTGTTTCCCAGCTTTGCAGAGACCAGATGGCTCATCACTGAGCCAGAGGAGTTCAGGGGCCCAGATATGGGTCAGAGAGAAAACTGGGGGTGTGAAGGGTTGGATGGGAGAAATTGGGACCTGGACCCCAGGACTGAGAGTCCCTGGGATGTGTGGTAGAGATTATCTGAGCTGGTGATGGATGCCTGTACACTTTGCAACTCACCCTGGAGAGGGTCTGGTTATGGTAAAGGAGGCTCCTGTCCCTGCCTCGTTTGTTTTACTGAGTTTTGGGGACTGGGTTTGACTCTGAATGTGAGACAACCTTTGCAGGGCGGCTGCAACAAACCTTGAGAGAAACATCAATTGGTTCAGGGGCAGGCTCTTCTAATGACAATGGCTAATACTTTTAGCCTCTGACCCCAGGAACTTGGAAGCCACAGCTTGCTGGCACAGCCTTGCCAAAATACCCTCTTGCCTCCCTTCTCCCCAGCCCTACCCCTGCTCTACGCCCAGGGCTGTGTGAGTGTAGGTGCTCTGGGGTACAATCTGACATGACACAGCTCTTCAGAAGACTCTGAAAGATTGCAGTAAGGCAAGCAACGCATATGTTCCCAGAGCTGGCACTCATAGCACAGAAAACAATGTTTTGTTGGGTACAGGACATGGTGGTGACCCAGCCAGGTTCAGGGCTCTGCCTGTGCCTGCCAAAGGCTGGGGTAGCCACGTGGAGTTCCTATCACTTCCTCTTGTTCCTTTACGGAAGCTTTTCAGGTCTTTCTGGCTCTGTCACCAGGGGAAAGATGGATGACAGAGTCCTGGGCAAGAAACATCCGCCCTCCTCTTCAGCCAGACTTTTCCTGAAACTACCCTACAGCTTTTCAGATGTTCTCATCAAGATGAGGCTGGTCATGAGGTAACCCAGGGCTTTTCTCTTGTGCTCTAAAGACCTGTGGTCATCAACGGCTGTTCCAGGCACATCAAAGCTAAGAGGAAATTGGAGATGGCAGAGCATAAACCTTCTACTTTAACTGTGAAAGTGTGGCTTGGTCTGTTTTATGTATTAGAGATGACTATTAAATGTAATTTTGAAAAAAAAAAAGTCCTTTTTTTTAAGTTGAGAGTTTAGGGGCAAAGGAGAGGTGGCTCAATGCACTTGTTATCAAGCCTGATGACCTGAGTTCAGTTCCTGGAATCCACATGGTGGAAAGAGAGCTGACTTCTACAAGTTGCCCTCTGACTTCCACATGTGTGCACGCATGAGCACACACACAACAAATAAACAATCAGTAAAATATAATGATTTGGGAGCTGGAGAGATGGACCATGGTTCAGTTCCCAGCACCTACATGGTGACTAACAGCCATCTGTAGTTCTAATTCCAGGAGATCTGGCACCCTCTTATGACTTCCAAGGGTCTTTCGTGCATGGGTGTACTTATAAACACACACTCATAAAACATTCAGACATATAAAATATAAATAAATAAAATTTTTTTAAATTGGGAGTTTGGATGTGGTAGCTTACACCTGTAATTCCAGTACTCTGGAGGATGAGGCAAGAGAATTGTCATGGGCTCATGGCCAGCCTGGGCTACATAGTGAGTTTAGTGAGTTCCAGACAGCCTGGGTTACAGAGCAAGACTCTGTCTCAAAAAGCCAGTCCTTAAACCTTCTAATTAGAAACCCCAAAACTTGAGAAAACATTCTGATCCAAAGTCCTTCACTATCACTGCTAGCCTTAGCTGTACCTCAGTCAGTCCCGCTATCTTAGAGAGGAACTGCTTGCCACCCACACTGAACTGGCCCTTGGCAGCTCTCCCTTCCTCATGGCCTGCAGGGAGCCTTGTTGAATAATCTTTCTTAATGCCTCTGTACACACTTTACTGCTGTTTCCCCATTGGCGAAATGGATTAATAACGACCCTAGTTCATTTTGTGTCACTATCACAAAATTCCTGATGCTGGATGTATAAAGAAAAGGTTTTCTTGGCTCAGGATTCTATAAGTTGTGAAGTCTAAGCAGCCTGGCACTGGCTGTGGCTCGGGGAGAGTCTCCCTAGCTGTACCTAATGACATAGCTCACGTGGTATAAGAGGGGTAGGAGGGCTGGGAGAGGACAAGCTAAGTTGTGGGAACTAATCTACTCTTGGAATTAATCCACTGCTTTGAGACCAGCATTAATCCCCTAAAACTTATGACCCGATCACTTCCCATTAAGCTCCACCTGTTAAAGGTCATATCACTTTTCAGTGCTATATATCAAACTGTATTGGTACATTGGGAATCAAGCTTTTTTAAAAAAAATTACTTTATTTTCATTTTATGTATTTGAGTGTATTGCCTGCATGTATGGAAGTGCACCTGTGTCATGCAATACCCACAAAGGTCACAAGAGGGCATTGGATCCCCTGGAACTGAAGTTAGCCGCCATATATGGTCTGGGAACTGAACCTGGGTCCTCTGCAAGAGCAGCCAGTGCTCTTAGCCACTGAGCCATCTCTCCAGCCCCAGGAACCAAGCTTTAACATGAATTTTGATGGAAAGAAACCATATCTAATCTATAGCAAAACAGAACTTCTTTAAAGAGTGGTACAGGATGAAACCAGTTAAAACACTTGAGAACAAAGTACTTGAATACAAGTTAGCTTACAAAATGGTGGCTGTTGTTAACATGTCTGACTTCATGCCACCCTTGCTTCTTTTCTTCTGACCTTGAGGAATGGATGCTCATGTCTTCTCCACCCCGTCTGTCTTCGTCTTTTCCTTTCCTCCTGGTCTTCACTGATATTAGTCTCATGGGCTGCTGTTTTGTTTCAGCACATAAACTTGCTCAAACCTCTTCTCCTAAAACCATGATTTCTTTACTCATCTACCCGTTCCTTCCTTCCTCAGCCAGCTTCCAGCAGAATCAATGCTGGAGGAGACTCATTTCACTTGGTCTCCTACCTGCTGGCCGAACTCTGGGGTCTTTCCCAGGGCCCCAGCAGAACGTCCCCGGGGAGACCCCCAATGATTTGGTTGGTAACTCCAAGGGAACTTCCCGGTTCCCAGCTGACTAGGCTCCTAGTCAGTGGCCAAAGCTCCCTAGGAACAGCCTCCTCTCCTGGCAGAGAACTGGGTTGCCTGTTTTACTTCCTGTTCCTTTAGAAAAATGACATTAAGAGAGTATCAGCCACCATGCTGGGAGCCCTCATCTGCCAGTCAGTTAATGACCATCCTAAAAACCAGGCTTGGAACTCCACACAGACCTCTCTGGTTCAGGCTAGGCAGAGCAGAAAGGAACTTGCCCCAATAAGCCCTGCCCATGTGGTAGAATTTTTAGCAAAATAGATAATTCATTGCATGTTGAGTTTAGGGGTTGGTTTTATGATACCAGTTTCATAGTATGTTGTAGCTGTTTGCCTCCCTGGTAGCAGGGTCTTCACATGGTACGGCGAGGGAACCGCAAATCCATGGCAGAAAGGATTTCATGGAGGGCCCTTCTCAAGCCACAGCAGAAGGCCTGGTCTCAGGACAGCAGCAGGCTACAGATTTGGGGAGACCTGCCTTGTCTCCGAACTGTGATAACTGTGGACTTGCAAGCAGATTTTCTGATCTTTCAGTGTGAGTTTCCTTAACTGTTAAAAGGAGGTCATCAAAGAAATAGTCATCTGACTGTTGTGGTAGTTAAGATTACCCAGGCCCTCCCTGCTTAGTACACTGCCTGACACACAGAAAGCAGGAAGAAAGTTCTTGTTCCTGGCCATGCACCACTGTGAACGTGGGCAGCCCAAAGTTTGAAGTTTGCCTTTGATACTTTCTATTTGATAGCCTGGCCTGCCTGAACTGCAGTTCCCCTGCCTATCAAATAACACACTAATAATAACAAATAATAACATCCACCCCAAAGGGTTATTATGGCAGCAAATAAGCTAATGTATCTGATATGTTCAGAACTGGGCCTGGCCCCAAGGGTTTATCCTTCCTGTTTCAGACTGGATTATTTCTCCCTGCCCTGGGGCTGCCACGTCAAAGTCTTGCAATCACTGTGGGATTGCAGATCCTGATTCTATCTCCCCATTTTACAATTAAAAAACAAGACAGGGAGTGATAGAAGCCTCAGCCACACATCCCAGACTCCTCCAAATCCTGGCTCTTCCCTCCTTTCAAGGCTCAGTGCCTATGAAGTCATGCCTGTTTCTTCCTAGTGCCTGCCCCCACCAGGCTGGCCCCCTAGCCTCCCCTACTTGGTCAGAAGCCCTCAGCGCTGCCCTCTCAGCTGCTCTCCTGACATGTTAATGGCTACGACATTCAGTTTTTTCCTGCTGTGTTGCTGGCGTTTATATGCACCTCACAGCTCTCTACACTAGAATGAACCTTCCAGAGCTACTCCTGAAGCCAATTCACTTCTACATCCAGTATAGGACACAGCCTGACACGTGACAGAGCAGCCAGTGCTTGTCACTGAATGCATAAATAAGTCCTGATTCCTGAGGGGCTGGGAAGCAATGGGGAATCAAGCGTGCACACACATGAAACACATGCATGTATGTAACTGAAAGCGCTAGTGTGTGCTGCAGACACGGATCTGTTCGTCAGTGCCACCTCAGGCTCACACCATGCGGACCCTTCACATACAGCACCTCACTGTAATCCTCACTTCACAGAAAGACAAGGATTCCTGTTCACCATCATACAGCTTTCACAACGATCTAGAGGGCTTTGGGGAGCTTGGAGCTTGACTCAGAGCAGGAAGTCACTCTCTAACCTGACTGGGCCGGGAGGCTTTACCGCCTCTTCCTCTACTCAAACCACCTTAGCCCAGCCCCAGAAGCTCAGGGCTCCTCACAGAGCAGAGAGCTCATGCTGCCCTCTCTCCTTCCGCTTTGCAAATTCAGCCAGTTAGTTGTCCATCTCAAAGCCTGATTTAGTCTGAACTCCATCAGACTTTGGAGGGAGCTAGGTGGTCTACCTGTGCCAGGCTGGCAACAGCTGGGCCTTCACTGCATCTTGCCAGCTTCTCTCAGAAGATACCTCTTTATTACCTGGCAGACTTGAGCCTGGCTGCTGAGCAAAGGCAGCTCAATAAGATGGATCAAAGCCATCAGGCCTGTGCCAACTCCTGAGGCTGCCTCACCCGAACCCTACTGCTCAACACCAGAGAGCACGAACCACAGACTCAGCCTTCATTAATTATGGGCATGCGCAGTTTCTTCAGGGATGATCAAAGCAAGTCAGGTCAACCATAAGGAGTGTATTTGTGTTCCTGAGTTAGACATTTCTGAATGTCCTAAGACATTCAAGAATGTCTTTGAATAATATACCTGCAATAACATAACCTGGCTAATATATTGTGTTAATGACTATTATTATGCATTTCTGTCATGGGCACTTGGAGTTAAGATAGATCTGATGACCTTCTGAGGACCTATAGCTAGGACTCCAGCCCATGCCTACTGCACTGCTGCATTCTGCCTCTGGTGTCCCTTACACTCCATGCCCCAACTCCAGGCATCTACAGGGGAGGTGGCTTCTGGGCTGTGAGTGCGAGAGCCTTAATCCTTGTATTCTCTATAGCACAAAACCCTGAAATCAGAGAGAAACATTGAACTCGCCCTGCCAATCACCTACCTCATAACTGTTCTTTTAGTACTACTCTGCCCACAGTATGCATTCACCACGCAGACCTAGGCAAACACCTACTTGTTTCTGATGAATCAGCTAAACTCTAACATCTAACGTACTTGTGTACTACTGCTTTGGAGTGCAAAGATTCACACACAAGTACACCCCCCAACCCCCACACAAACACATTCACACACCTTGGTTCCCAATGCATCCACACTCACATTTCTTTAAAAAAAATTTTTTTGTACTTTATGTATATGAGTGTTTTACCCGGGTGTATGTAAGTGTACCAAGTGGGTGCAATGCCCGGTGAGATCAGAAGAGGGTGTTGAATCTCCTGGAACTGTGGCTAACAGACAGGCGTTAGCCACCATGGGGGTGCTGGAAACTAAACCTGGGTCCTCTGCAAGAGCAGCCAGTGCTCTAAACCACTGAGTCATCTCTCCAGCCCCATCTCTAATTTCATTCAGCGATCTCATAAAAAGAGATCATGCAGAGGTCTTACCTAAATTTCTAGACTTCCATTTAGTAGAAACTCAAATGTATGCACAACCTCTCTCTTCCTCTCTCTCTCTCTCTGATGCACAGCTATACATGTACACATTTTCACATACAACACTGTATGTACACACATGCATGTACACTAAGATAAGACCCAGGATGCTTTATTCCCTTCATGATCCTCCTGACTATGTGGGCCATGGGCAGAGTCAGTGTTCCATGCTGACCAGCGAACCATCATCCTGTGGCTGCATGTGGGTGGCATCCTGCCAGTCCTCTAGCTTAGTCCTGCCTGACATGACAGAGATGAGTGGGCCAAGGGCCAAGCTCAGAGCTGCAGCAGCAGGAACAACTGTCACATGGTGCCACCACACTTTTTGTCCCTGAACAGTGGTTTATGTGCCAGACCAGGCTTTGACTTGGGGAAGTACTCCCCCCATCTGAGGGACTATTCCCAGGATGAAGATGGCCATGCTAGTGTTTAACAGGCTACAGTTCTGCAGATCCTAAGATGGCATACTTTTGCTCTGTGCCCTGGATGGGTCACCCTAACCTCTCTGTGTCTCAGATCCTACCTCTATGGAGTAGGGATGATGATATGTTCCCATCAGGTTTATATGGATAAATGAGGTAACAAATGACATAAACACCATGCACGACAGAAATTAAGTACTATGTGTTTGAATATGGAATGATGGTGAACTGTGTCCAGCACTGGCTCTGATGAACTGTTTTCTCTTTTCTGCCCTTCGAGCCCCTGGACTGTTTAGCATCATTGCCCTGCTCAGGGTCACCACCCCCTTGACTTCCTATGAATCTTCTGCCCCCAAGCCCCTCTGGAAAGCCCACCTCCAAAGCTAACTTCCCCTCCATTTCCCCTCCCTTGCTGTCACCCTGTCTTATTCTCCCCGCCCCGCTTCATTGCTTGTGTTCTTTACCACTTGCTTTTCTTCCAGCGCCAAGACATTTGCATGGACCTCTTTCCCCAGGATTTGTCCAGCTACAAGTCCAAACAGTCCAACTCTGGCAGCTGAGCTCTGCCTCTATTTTCTGCTGCTGGTTTTATTTATTCTGCTCAAGTACCACCGCTTTAGAGCGATCTTGCCCGTCAGAATCACCTTCCTCCCAGTCACCCTCTTCTCTTTCAGTCCTCATGGGCTTAGATGGCACATGCACAAGTTTCCTTGTTCTTCTGTGAGCTCCCTAATGGCAGGCCTTTGATTCGCTGGTGAATCTCCAGTGCCCGTGTTGGCAACAGAACCTAGCATGCAGGTGTTCAACAGATACCACCTACATGAGTAGATCTGTGACTTCCGCTCCTCGAGGAGCATAAAAGCCTTCATCCCTAGCAGTAACACCTCTACTCCCTCTCTCCACTCCTCTCTCCTGTGCGGTAAATGCATCTTGTTTCCAGCCTCATTCTGTGTGGCACCAATATGAAGGCCTGAGTGTGTGCTGCCAACCGAATGTGTTCAGGTTGATCTAGCCGAATGATTTGTAAGGAGAATCCGAGGGCTTCATAGCAGCACCCCTTCTCCCACCACTCCCTTGTGACCCTCCCTAGCACAGAGGTCCAGACAAATGCATTTTGAAAAACCTTGGGTGCATGTGACTGTAGTCATGAATAAGAGGCAGGGGAGAAGAGAGGCTGTGAACACCAGGCCTGAGCCACTGCTTGGGTTCCAACCTGAAGAGCAACGCTATGTGTCTTGGCATGCGGAATGGAGCCTAGCTCATCACATTTTACAGGGACATATTGAAAGTATGTAGGGCATTTACACAGTGCCCTGCCCGTGGTAAGTGCTCGGTCACATTTCCTGTGCACTTACAGTGATTAAATGATTACTTTCCTCTGGGAATCTTTGCTGATTGCTTTGCGGTGCTTAGGCTGGGAGCTTTCCTGTGGTGGATGGCCAGCATGTGGAGTTAGCTGGCACACTGCTGAAAAGAACACGCTTTCCTCTATCACAAAGAGCGATCCTCCAGCCATCACTCCATTTTTTTACCACTCTTCACAGCAAAAATTAATCGAACAGTTTTCTCCACTTGTTTTATGCAATTCCTCCACATTCTATCATCTTTCACACTTTTTACTAGGAAAACTTCAAACATACCTCTGGCTAATTTATCTCCCCACGTTTTTGTGACGTATTTTTGAAGCGAACCCCAGATATAATATCATTTTATTCAGACTGTATTTCTAACAGCTAAGAACTTTTGAAAGATATAATAACAATATCATTATCACACCTACCTAAATTAACGGCAATTCTCTAATCTCATCTAATACCTCGTCTGCATGCAGATTTCCCTGGTTGTCTTAAAAATCTTTTCCCAGTTGTTTCATTTGAATCACGACCTAATCAGGTCCAAACATTGCATTTCTTTTAAATCCCTTTTCCCTTCTCTCTCTTGAACTCACATTAATCATGCTTCCCATCACTGTCCCCAGACTGCTTTTTCAAGGGCACAGTTGCTAGAATATTGGTGAAGGCACTGGGTAGTTCTTTCCCATCCTACTGGACATGGGCGTGACAGCAGCAACTGACTGTCGGAGCTCTTGGATTTGCCAAGCTTTTCTCTTCCACCCTCGGCCAGTGTGTCTCAGCTCCTATCCCTGCTTCTTGGCACAGCATGTTCCAGGGCTGGTCCCCTGGTCCTCTTTAGCCTTATTTTCTCCTTACTGGTGTTGCCCAGTCTCAAAGCCATCTCATGTTTCTATTTCCAGGCCACCTCAATGCCCACTCAACACCCTCTTCCCCAAATGTCTGTTGAATTTCTCAAACTTAACCTGTCTGAATTCAACGCCTGCCCTTCTGATGACTTTGACCCAAACCTTGAATTCACCCCAACCTCTGGTCTCTCAGGTGTGTGTTGTAAGGTTGAGTTCAAGAAAGGAACCGAGTCAGAGTGTCAATCTGGCTAGAGATTAGGAGAGTTATTAATGCCATAGATATATCAGCATGGTGGGGGTTTTAAAGACAGTTCAGCCCCACCAGACTGGAAGAAAGGGGTTCCCTTTCTCAACAGTTTCTGAGAAAAGGGGACAGCACCATACCACATAGTTAAGAAGTAACCCATCGTACTTAAGTCCTTGTGAGCAGGTTGCCTTAGATTCCCTTCCCTCCTCCTGTTGGCAGTCCTTTGTGACCACAGCGTCACAGCAGGTGGCCTGTCAGCTCCTAGCATCTGTAACAGGAGAGAGGCAGCACCGGATGTAGTCTAATCTGTGAAACTGTGGCTCCTGATCTAATATACACTGATCTCTCTTGAGGTTTAGCTAGACTTCTTACCACTACTGTCACTGCTACTGTCCCAGCCCTAGCTACCACCATCCCCTGCTTGGAGTTTTGCACCAAACCTCTACTCAAGCTCCCTGCCTCGGACTTCTTTACCTCTCTAGTCTATTCTCAACTCAGCATCTGCCACAGTTAGCTTCAGTTATCAACTTGACACACCTCAACTAAGAAGTGCCTCAATCAGGCTGGCCTGTGGGCTATTTGTAAGGCATTTTCTTAATTGCTAATTGACACTGGAGGGACCAGCCCTCTGTGGGTAGTGCCACTCCTGGGCAGGAGTTGTATAAGAAAGCTAGCTGAGCTCCAGCCAGGAGAAGCAAGTCAGTAAGCAGCGTTCCTCCATGGTTTCTCCTTCAGTTTCTGCCTTCAGGTTCCTGCCTTGAGTTCCTGCTTCGGCTTACCTTCAAGATAGACTGTAACCAGTAAGCCAAATAAACTCTGTGCTCTCCCAAGTTGATTTCAGTCACGGTGTTTATCATAGAAACAGAAAGCAAACTAAAATGGCATCCAAAGTTCTCGTTGAGGATTCTATATTCAAAATTATCCATTGCATTCATTTTTCTTAACGTTTTATAATACGCCCTGATTCTTTGGACAAGGAACACTAGTACTTCGGTCAGGAGATTCATTATGTGGGCTGCACTGGGCATTGCAGGATGCTCCACAGGACCCTGGGCCACTGATGTTTCCCAGAGCACCATCTATTCCAGCAAGCCTGCCAGCTGCTGTGATTTCTGAAATGTCTCCATGCATTTCCAAACTTCCCAGTGCACTGGATATCCTGGTTGGGACTCTCTTGCCGGACAATGTACAACACCCCTACACCCTCCCGCCCTCCCACATCCCACTGTGATGATTAGTTTTGCCAGCTTGACACAATCTAGAATCACCTGGGGAGTCTCAAAGAGAGATTGTCTAGGTTGGCCTGTGGGCATGCCTGTGGGGGATTATCTTGATTTCCTTAATTGAGGTAGGAGGACCCACTCACTGTGGGTGGCACCATTCCCTAGGCAGAGGATCCTGAACTCTAAAAGAGTGGACAAGGTGAGCTGAGCGCAAGTATGCATGTATTAATGGACTCCTCTCTGCTTCTTGGCTGTGGATGAAATGTGAATAGCTGCTTCAAGCTCCTGCTGCCCCCGCTTCTCACCATGATCAAGCCCAGCCTGGAGCTGTGAGCTAAAATAAACCCTTGGGCTTGAGAGACGACTCAGCAGTTAAGAGCACAGGCTTCTCACCATGATCAAGCCCAGCCTGGGAGCTAAAATAAACCCTTGGGCTTGAGAGACGACTCAGCAGTTAAGAGCACAGGCTGCTCTTGCACAGTACCCAAGTACAGTTCCCAGTACCCACATGGAAGCCAACAGCCATCTGTAACTCCTGTTCCAGGGCATTCAACGCCCTCTTCTGGCCTCCATGGGTACTGCATGCATAGGTGCACTTACATACATGCAGGCAAAACACACACATAAAATGAAAATCGATCAATCAAAACATTTTTGAAAAACAAAAATAAAATAAGCCCTTTCTCCCCTAAGTTGTTTTTGTCAGGATACTTTATCATAGTCACCAGAAACTAAACTAGGACACCCATCAAGCTCTCTCTGATTTTGCCTCAGGCTATGCTCACGCACACCTGGGCTCCTGTCTAATTGGAACAGGGAGAACAGAACCTGCCTCCCTTCCTCCAAGTCTTTGCTCAGGCATTATCTTGCCTGTGAGGCCTTCCCAGGCACCTGTTCAAAACACATTCCTTCACACTCAGGCTGTCTTCCCTACCTGTCTTTTCTCTAGAACGTTTATCCCATGAGATGTGCTATAAGTTTTTCGTTGTTGTTGTTTATTTGGGGGCCTGTAAGCATTCAGCTCACGTCTGTATCCCAGTGCCTGCAGTAGAACCCAAAACACTGTGGACACTCAGTAACTATGTGAATGAATGAATGAATGAATGAATACAGAATCTATGGGAACATATGACTTCCTAGCGGCTAGAGAGATGGCTCAGTGGTTAAGAGCACTTGCTGCTCTTGCAGAGGACCTGGATTCAGTTCCCAGTACCCACAACAGATTACCCATAATTGCTTGCAACATCAGTTCCAGGAGTTCCAATGCCCTCTTTCTGCTTCTGCAGGCACATAAATAAAAAATAGTAAAGTTAAAACAACAAAACCAAAAAAAATTCCATGTCTTTCGAGAAGGAAGCTCCCTTTTGTAAGACCTTCATTTGATTCTTCAACTCAGCAAGGAAAACTTCCTGAAGGGAGATGGGAGCTGAGGAGTGGCCAATAGCCTGCTTTGAAGAAGATTATAACACCCTGATAGCTTCCCCAACCATGACACAGCCATCCATCCTGTCCACCTCAACCCTCACCCCACCTGCCATCGACCTCTTCCTTCAGACTGACTCCATCCTAGAACTTTCTGAGACGCCTGTCCCTGAAATGGCTCAGGCTTGCCTCAGCCACACTCCAACACAACCCAGGAGCAAGACTCTGCAGAGAACTAGGTCACACAGCCTAGACACAGGCCCAGAGAACAGAAATGTTCTAAGGCAGACTTTTCTGTTTAGGCTGAGAAGCAGTCTCCCTGGATCTTCAACTACAAATTTACATGTCTTTAGCATGTGTGTGTGTGTGTGTGTGTGTGTGTGTGTGTGTATGATTTGAAATGGCTCTCCCTCAATAATGGCTGCTTGTCTCCCAACTGTGCCTGAAAAGCTTGGTTACCAGGAAAGCCCACTGTAAATACATACACAAAGGCGGGCTACCCAGAACTTGTCTTCCAAAATTCTCAGCAAGCACCAAGGAATCTAGATTTGTGGCTATGCAGTGGAATTCTTTGAAGCTGTTAAAAAGAAGAGGCAGCTGTTTTTATATTGACTGTAGAAGGACCACTAAGATACATCACTAGGGGGAAAAAATCGAAGAGCTAGTATACTACAATTTGTGTAAAAATAACTATGCACACACACGTGCTTGGATTTACCTAGAAAATCACTGAAAAGACGAGAAAACTACTATAATTGGTTGCTATGTGGGGTGGGGGTAGGTGGTTATATTATAAAACTAAAACGATAGTGGGGGAGAATGGAGGCACTCCATCAAATATTATGCATGCATTTTAATATTTTTTTATTATAGCAGTGTGCTGTGTTTTTGAAAAGAATAAATTACATTTTTAAAAGGACATAATTAGATTGGCGAAATTTAAATAAATAGGGCTGTGTGAACAGTCCAAGCATTTTTGGTGGAAAAATAAAAGCTGCTTGCACAGGTAGAAGTGGGCTGAAGTAGAAAGCCAGAGAGAGCCCCGCACATCAATCAGTTGCCCCAGGATTGAATGGGTCTTCTCTGTAGTCAAGGGCTGGGAAAGGCAGCGGGTTCCCAGGCAGCAGCCCAAGTTAAACAAAGCCCAGGTTGGGAGGGGCCTGCCTGTGCCTAGGATGTGTGACCATGCCCTCTGGACTGCAGGCTTGCTCCTGACTTGTGTCGGAGTGTGACTGAGGCAAGCAGAACCATCTCAAGGTAAGGTGTAGCTGAAGGTCAAGGATGGAGTCACTCTGAAAGAAGATGGCGATGGCAATGGGGGAGAGGGAAGGCACAAGGTGAACGGGCAGCTGTGCTCAAATATTTGAGGGGCTGTCAAAATAAAAGGGAGGGAAGAGTCCTGTTCTGAACCTTCTGGATTATGCAGGGCACCGGACCAGCACTCTGTATTTGCAAAAACCACTGTCTTCAAAAAGTTCTTGCCACTAGAAGGGTCTCCAAGCAAAAGGAAGCACCAGTATTGCACTCAGATCCCTCACTAGGCCCAAGGTCGACCTGCCACAGCCGGGAAGGTTCAGAATGCGGTGGCTGGCGTGGCTCAGGTTGTACGGTGGAGAGGACCAGGGATGGGAGCAAGGAAGGGGGAAGTGAAAAAGGAGGAGGAGGAGGAGGGGAAGGAAAAGGAGGAGGAGGAGGGGAAGGAGGAACAGGAGGCGGAGGGGGAGGAGGGGAAGGAGGAAGAGGAGGAAGAAGAGGAGGAGGGGGAGGGGGAGGGGAGGAGGAAGATGATGAAGAGGAGGAGGGAGGGCTGCTGGTGGTTGGCGCGACACTCCGGGGGAGGTGCAGGGGGTGGTGCCCTTGGGCCTTGAAGAGCCGGGCCACAGGTGTGGCGCGCGGTGAGCTCAGAGCTTCCCGCGCGTGACTCAGCAGCGGGCACGCGCCGGGTGGCGGGGGCGCGCGGCTTTCCCGAGCCCGGGGTGCCCGCCCCCGCGAGGGAGCGCGGAGGGGGTGCGTGGGCCGGGAGATTCCGTGCTGCTCGTCAGCAGCTCGCCAGCCGCCCACACACCCAGATCCGGCCTCCGCGCTCACCCCCAGCTGGGAGTCCCGGGAGTGGGGCGGTGGAGGAAGGACTTTCCCCCAGGCTTGCCCCCGCGGAGGGGAATGGGGGCGGGCACCCCCAGGCTTGGTGCGGACCCCGCCTTCCCGGATCCTCATCTTTACCCTTCACGCCCCCTCTCGAGCTGCTCCTCATCTTTATGCTTTGATTGTGGGGGGAGGAGGGGGTCAGGAACCTGGTGGAAATTTCCAGGGATCTTGGCGCTGGGAACCTCTGGGGAACTGCCTTCATCTCCATCCCAGGGACCATAGTAGGTCTGCTACATTTCATTTTCTGGAAAGACTGCATTCAGTCACTCTTAATCCCTCTTCCTGAGCTGCTTCCTTCCTAGGGTCTTGCTTTGAGAAGTCATTGTGACCTTTGATCTGGGCGCTGCTGCTTCACCAAGGGCCTGACTTCACCCCAGTCTTTGTGAACTGGGGTGGAGGGCCACGTTACGAAATTACTGTCCCGGTGGTAGGAAAACCAAGGTCCAGAGTAGGGGAAGGGGTGCTGCAAGGTTATAATCTGTGAGCGAGGACTCAGCATCAGCACCGTCTTGGCTGTAAGGTCAGAATCCAGAGGTTTGAAAGGATGCTGCTGCCAACCCACTGCCTTGTGTCAGTTTCTAGAAGATCCAGAAGTGAGTGGGGTGGGAGCTTCCCTGGGTGGTTCTTAGTAAGATCGTTTGGAAGCTTGCAGAGCATCTCCATTTGTAAAGACCAAACTTTGCAAGGGAAACCCTGATGCTAGACCCAACCAGACAATTCTGAACTGCTTTGCACGAGTTTTTGTTTCTGTTGTTTTTAAATAATCATTGTGTTAAATTTTAGCACTGACTGAAAACTGTGGAAGATTGGAACCATTCATCAAGAAAGAAATTGTGGCGTTTCCTGCTTGTCCTTGGCATGGGAATACACTTGACTGGATGCCTGCCAGGAGGCTGGTTTGACCCGGCAAGTCCAAAGAGGGGGTCACTGGTGCCAGACCCTGGCCACAGCGAGTGAAGATGCTGCAGAGAAAACAGTTGTGGATTTCTGTCCATTGTTTCATTGTACTGGGTCTTCCAAGCCCTGTACCTCTACAGAGAACACCTGGGGCATAGCACAGCTGCACATAGCCAGGCTCCAGGTACCTTTCCTCCCAGGGGCTCACTTCTCTGGGGGCTAGGTTTCTTGTGGATCCCAGATAGAATGAGGGTGACAGAAGGGTGTAGAGGTCCAGTTTTATAGAAGGTTACTGACGTGAGATGGGGAAGAACAAGTTAGCTAAGGGAGATGAAACTTGTCATGTGTAGAAAGGAAGAACCTGGAGTTCTGAGCCTGTGAGGTGACCCACCAGG
Organism: Nannospalax galili; assembly: GCF_000622305.1. Taxonomy (NCBI): domain Eukaryota; kingdom Metazoa; phylum Chordata; class Mammalia; order Rodentia; family Spalacidae; genus Nannospalax; species Nannospalax galili. The sequence continues at coordinate 441,977 of NW_008330347.1, forward strand.
CATCCCTTGGGTATTGGGAGATGAGTTGAGTTGCTTCACCTCCAGGCCTGCACAATCCTGAATGTGTTATGGTTTATAATCCAGCTCTGGGAAAAGTGCATTCAGTTACATAAGTCAGTAACACACTCACCCAGTATTACAAACATATCTGTACCATGCAGAAGCCCACCACCCTCCAAAAGGATCTTAACATCTCCCAAGAAATGTTTCAGAAAATATCTGGCTGAGAAACAGGACTAAAAACTGGCAGCGTGGGTGTTGGTTTCTGTTGTTTATCTCAGGCAGAATGGTTACCCCAGGTTCCATCTCCCATTTCCCCTCCCCATCCCCTCTTCCCCTGGGGTTGAAGGATGAAGTAACCCAGGGTCTCCTGGGTGCTTGGCAAGTTCTCTACCATGAGCCATACCCTGGCCCTTTTTTTCTCCTAGAGATAAGGCCATGATTCAGATCTCCTATCCCTCCATCCTGAAGACACATCTTCTATTGCTTTTTGAACTTGCCAAGGGGTGTGTGTGTGTGTGTGTGTGTGTGTGTGTGTGTAAGTCATGTGACATTTTATCATGCTTTGTTCTCAATGTATTAATGCATTTCCTAGCCTGGGGCACTGATCGGAGGCTAGAGTTGGGGTAGAGAACTGTCCTCACTCATCCTCTAGACAGGATGGGCAAGTTCCTTCACTGTCCACCATCCTTCCTATTTCCCCACCAACCTGAAATGCTGAGTTTCCACATCTGCTCTTTGCACATGCTTGGGGAGAAAGAAGGGGAACCCAGTGCTGTTGGGCCAAACACAGCCTGCTGGAGGAGGGTTGCCTTCCTGCTAGCTCTTCCTCAGACCTGACACTGTCCCATTCTCTCCATCCATTCCAGAATCCAGGAATCCTCCTGGCCCTACAGACATAGACTTTTACGTGCTCCATAGTAAAGCCCAACACACTGGTATGTCATTTTGCCATCCCCCAAATTATTTTAAGGCCCTTGAAAAGAGTAAAAGAGCTCTCCCTGCATCTTGGTGCTCCTTCAAGTCCTTCCCCTGTGCAGATGGAGCTTCCTGGGCAGACAATCCTCTACACCCGTCCCCCGGCAAACAACTTTTCCATATCAACTCCCGTGAGTGAATCGTGTTCACTAAGGACTGGCAAAGGGATTTAGCTCTTTTTAAAAAAAAAAAAAAAAGTCATGGAGCACTGGAGAGATGGCTCAGGGGTTAAGAGCACTGTCTGTTCTTGCAGAGGACCCAGATACAGTTTCCAGTACTCACAGGGTGACTAACAACTGTCCGAAACTACAGTTCCAGGGGATCTAACACCCTTTCTGACCTCCCCTGGCATTACATGACACGTGCACTTGCATACGTGTAGGCAAAAAACTCATGCATATAAAATTTTTTTTAAATGTTGTGGAAACAAGGATGCGTTCAGACCCTCAACAGCCTCCCTACTAGACCCTTTACTTCTCTGAGCCTCCTCCTCTGATCTTCAAGTCATGCAGGGTTGCCATATAGCCCCCTCTTTTACCAAGCATTGTCCTGGGAATTGTCCAAATAGACAATTTTATGTGGAGAGGGAAAGTCTGATAAAGCTGCATGGGTGGTTTTATTCCTGTCCTTGAAGTTGATTTTTAACAAAGGAGATAGCCTTGAAGTACTCAAAACAGTCTCTGACTGGAATTGTTGGCATGGATGAGATGTTCTAAAAGGCAGAGGTGGGCCCTCTGAACCCTCTCTCTAAGAAGCTACAAGTTTGTCCTTGAACACCATGGAACAGTCCTAATGGGCTTTTCTAATCACTGCTAGTAAGTGTCAGGGGAATTACATGAACAATTAAAAGAACATGAGCTCTAAACCTTGTCTTGCCGCTAACTGGTTTAGAAGCACCCATCACTTCCCCCTCAGACTTTCATTTTCTCATTTGCTGAATGAGAAGCCTAGACCAGGTGGCCTTAGAGCATCCTTCTAGTGCTGACATTTGCCTGACTCTCCAGAGAGGCTCCTGAAGTCCTCTAAGTCTCTGCAGCTCTGGCGTAGAGGGTATAACCTGATGACAGCACAGAGCACAGGACTTGGGCGGGCTGCCTGCATGCCTTCCTGTCCACAACAGCCTGCTGTGGAGGAGGATAGGTACTAGTCACCACAGCACTGGCGTTGGTTACATAACCCTCCTGATCAGATAGATGTTTCCAGTAATGAACAATGGCAAAACAGCCCATTCTCCAGAGTATCCAAGACCCCAGCACGCACACGCATGCATACACACACACACACACGCACACGCACACACCAACAATCTTTTCCAGTTGTGGCTTTGTAACCACAACTACCCCTGCAAGAGAATCAGAGAAGCCTCTTGTCTTTTTCATGTGTTCTTTTTTTTCTTTCTTTCTAGGTTTTTCATTTAAGAAAAACCTTTCAGAGAAGGCTCATATCCTCCAGGTCTGACCAGAGAAAGTAGGATCCCTCTAGGCCCTTACACTATTTAGCATTATATAGGTCTCTTCTTTCTTGGGCCGATCGCGTCATTCTCTCTAGCTGTGTGAATGCTGTGTAGAATAGGTCTGTCTTCTATCTGCAGGAGGAGCAGTCTAGAGGATGGACTCACTGGGCCTGGTTTCCATGGACATTGGAGGTGCTCCCCAGGTTTGCACTCTATTCCCCCTACTTTCATCCTTAGTAGGTCAGTAATGCCTTTGCCTAGAGGAGACTGTGGCTTCCCATTTTAGGAAATGGCAGCAGTCCTTATCACCAGAGGACATTGATAACTCAGATCTCTCTGCTATCCTTAAAAGTAGTGCAAATAATCTTGAAGAGCAGCAGGAAAAGTTGCTGTTAAATGTGTACTTTCCAGCTGTGAAGTTGTGGCACCTCATAGGGATCACTGACCATGGCAGCTTTGTCCTGCCTGGCAAGGTCAAACCTATAGTCATAGTTCTGGAATATGAGCGCTTGCCATTCGAGGGTAGAGGAGCAGAGTAGCAAGGGGCATGTATTGAAAGGTGTTCTGGCAGAACAGAAAGAACAGAAATATGGATTTTCACTATTGCTAGACTGATACCAGATGATCTCCCTGTCTCGCCTCTGTCTTGGTTTCTTTATGTGTTGAAATACTGTGATTTATTGAGCACTTAGAAGGACCCCAACTTAGTGGTAAGTAAGTGATACATAGCAACTCTTTAAAGTATCTCCTTTCTCTATGTGCAAAAACAGGCTGAAAGAAAAAAACCCAACAAACCAAAACCCAAAAACAAAAAAACTAAGGTAAGGTACCTCAGCTGGTTGGGGATAAGACAGGATCTAGGTGTGTGTGCTGAAATTCTGGATTCTCAACTACTTAGACCGTAAGTGTGCTCAGCTCCTATGGTTTCCCAGAGTTTTGGTTTTTTTTTTTTTTTTTTTTTTTTTGGCTGAGAACTCCAGCTTGTCCTCACCTTACTTCTATCCTTTTTCTTTCTGTGAAGGCCTTCAGCGCCTGAAACGAAGCCAGCCATCCCTTTCCTGCAGGGAAATGAAAAGTTCTTTGCAGCTTTGGTGGGGACCTGTACTTTGTGCTTTTCCAGTATGTAGCGGTGCATTACTGCAGTGTTCTGAGCTCGGAAACCTGCCAGAGTTCTCATGGTTGGGAACTTGCCAGTGCAGTGAGTGTCCCCAGGACCTCTTATGAAGCTGCTGCCATTTTTGTTGTTGTTGTTGTGGGCCATGGAGTATGATGAAAAAAATGTTCTGATTCCCCCTAAAAGGGAAGTTGGTGAAGAATCTTTACATAGAATTTAAATTCAAAAGTTGGGCCTCTTTCCAGACCCTGGCCCCAGCTGTGGTTCGTAGCTTCCCCTTCTTTTTCTTAACACATGACCTCTCTTCTCTCCTCAACCAGCCCTACTCCAGTCTGCCTTTTTGCATAAGTAAGTGACCTTTGGAACTCAGGCCATGCAGCTATTTGCTGAATCAGCAGCACCAACTGCTGTGCCTCTTGCTTGGGTTGGGGCCAAGGGGAAAATGTGCCAGGATGTCTCTGAGGAGCCCTGTGATGTTGATCACATGATCTGGACAGGGCTGGGAGTGAGGGAGGGGAGATCTGGAGCACAGGGGCTGCCCAGACACCAGGGGATGGCTTGAGCTTTGAAAATTATGCTCTTTATGGGAGAAAGGGCAGGAAGAGGATCAGTCCCTTGGAAAGGTCTGGCCACCAAATCTTTCCAAACATCTGTTTTGTACCAGCTTCCAGGAATGAAAGAAAGTATTCACTCCCTCTCCTGAGTGAGCCTTCCTCTGATTCTAGTTTCCAACTAGTTTGCTTGAAGTCCTCTGCCTGGTGGTGATGGAGGATGGGAAGGACATGGATAGGCATACGAGTGAGCTTTGGTTGCATGATGCTGCCTTGGCAGCCAGGTCTTCTAGGCTTGTGGCAGATAAGGGCTTTGCATGCTGAGGCTGTCTTTACCTACTGACAGAGCTCAGGAGGGGACATGCTGTCAGAGGATGGAATGATGTCTGCATGCAACACAAATGTCTCCCAGGATTGAATCTGCTGGAGTGTTTCCTTCTTGGCTGTCCTTTGCTCTGATTTTTTGACACAGACCTTCACCTCCAGTCAAGAAACTTCTCTCTCGTTCTGAACCTGTGTGTGTGCCCGCTCTTTGGCCCTATGCTATTCTGAGGGAGGGTCGCACTATTAATAGATGTGTCTCATTATGTTGAGTAGAGACCACTTACTTATTTCCTCTCTCATCAGCATAGAAAATAAGCTTTTGAATAGACTTAACACTTGATACATTTAGCTGATGATAGACCTTCATGCATGAAGCTCCTGATAACTTGGAGGATGATCCAGTCAACCTCTGCCACCTCCAGGCTGACTGCCCTCATTCAACAGTAGAGTCACCTGCTCCAGTCAGCATCCCAGATAACTCTGACTAAAAGGCACATGTGGAGACCATGTAGCCATCCCTGGGACCTAGCCAGCATGAGACCAAGAGCTCTAGAGATGACTCAAGATTTATTTCATGTGAGGTTGTGGGTGAATGCTAGAACACTTGCTTAGCATGTGCAAAGCTGTGAGCGCAATCTCCATCAGGAGAAAGAAAGGAGGGAACAGAGGAGGAAAGATGGAAGAGAAAGCACTCAAGGGAGGGAGAAGAGGGAAAAGGAGAGAGAAGAAAAGTGAGAAGGAAGGAAGGAAGGGAAGGGTGTTCAAGGAAAGTGAGGGAGGAAGAAAGGGGAGAGCAGATACTCAGCCACTCGGATTTTGTGGCCACACTGAGAAGGGGAACTTAGAATAAAAACTGAATTTGAAGCACACTGCCAGAATCTTACCTGCCAGTAATCATCTGCCTCAGGGACTGGAGACACAGGCAGGTCCTGGGCTCCTAACTAAACCTATGCCTGAGTAGGCAAGGGTACTGCGGCAGAAGCTGTGGTCACAAAGCCAGGGGCTTTGGATAGGGTCATGTGCTTCCATGGCAAGGGGTCTTTGCTTGGTCAGGCTGAGGCCTGACTCCAGCCAAGAAAAAGATAAAATCTGTTGCTGCTGTGAGCCTTGGTTGGAAAAAAACAAAGACGAGGAATCTGTGTTTGCTGCTTTCGTTAAGGAGCATACGCAGTGGGGCTTGAGCTTAGCAAGAGTGGGACACATGCAGAGAAAGGACGTTAACCCCTAGGGCTTCCATAATAGATGTGCACACCCGCCTCCACATTGCTGTTTTCCTAGCTTGGATCCCAAGGCAAAACCCCTTTGTGTGTCCCCCAGCTGAAGGAGGGAGAGCAGCCAGGTTGCATACTAATGCCCATCAGATGGCCATTAAACATGCCATCATTTCCCAGACCCAGAGCTCCCACTTCTTCCAGTGTTGGGCAGGAACAGGAGTTCAGGAGAAAAGAGAAACTGTGCAAGGGTGGGTGGTGAGTGGAGGGGTGGTCGGGGGTGGGTGGGGATGTGTGTGAAGAAGGCATCTAACAGTGCCTGACCCTTTGAACCTTTTGCTCCTCTACAGCCACTCACTTAGGACCACATTCTCATTCTGAAATGAGGACCAGGAGGAATAAACAAAGGTTTGCAGCAACATTATGATCTGAAGCTCTCTCCACAGTCGCTACAGTAGAGAATTAACTTAGCAGGAGTTCCTGGGGGAAAGGTGAGGTGGGGAGTGGGAAACAATTGCTAGCTCTGCTCTCCTCCTCTTCCCTCACCCTACACATGGAGGTTTCCCTCTGCCCTATGAAAGCTCCATCTATCCCTGCCCTGTGGAGTGAGGGATGCCCAGAGGACAAATGCCCAGAATGGGGGCCATGAGTAGACAGTATGGTGAGCCAAATACCTAGTTAGCTACAGTGATTCTTCCCCTGGTTCTATGGGGAAATGTGGGTTGGAATTAAGCAAAACTATGGGAAAGAAATGATTGTCCAGGGACCTCCAGATAGTCAAGGTGTGAATCACTTCACATAGAATGGAAGGAAGCTGCAGGGAAGAGAGGCAAGCATGTCCTTGCTCTCAGAGTTTCTGGGCATCCAGGCCTGGGGAAAAAGGGGGAAATTGAGGACTCTGGAGAAAGTAAGAAGCTAATGGTATTACTAACTTCTCAGTGTACTTTCTAAGTGAAATGTTTTCAGCAGCATCCACTCCTTCCACCACGATAGTTATTTCTTATTTTTGGTCTGCTTCTTATGGAAGCAGAAACAGGAGAGGGGAGAGGGGGATCACATGCTGTCAGCATGTGAGGCAGGTGATTCCTCAATCCCTCGATTCCCAGCATAAGCATCTGTATGGAAGGTAGGGCTCTCTAGGACCCTTTGAGTGTCACAGAAGAACCTTTATCCAAGGAAAAGATCTGTCATCAACCTTTCTTGCTCAGTTTCCTAAAGAGATACAAAGTAAATGGAGATGCAGTGGGAGAGAAAGGAGACACCAAATGTCACCAGGAGAGGCATCAGGTAAAGACTCCCAGTCACCAGGAAGCTGTGTCTGTCCCCAGAAAAATGGGACAGAATTGTTTCCTCAGTTGGGAAAAAAGACCATGTAATAGTGTGGGAAAATGTTGCTTTTTGCTGAGCTGTGTGCATTGACAAAAAACCCAGACCTCTGCTTTATATGCTAGATGGAAAAGACAACCACAAAATTGAAAGGACAGATAGGCCAGTGAGGGGCCTGAGTCACATGCCTTAGCTCTACCAAGCCAGGTCACCCTGGATCTCCAACCCTGAAGTCTTGTGATTCTGGTCAAATTTACTCTGTGAGGGAGCATGTCCTGACCCACCTTCTTAACTCACACAGATGGGAGAGGAAAGTGAGATAGGTAAGGGGTGGAGGAGGAGAAATAGGTTTTTAGGGAGTGCAACCAATCTTCACAAGTGTCTTTCAGACATAAACCACACGAGACTGGGTGAAGATGAGGTACTCGGCTCTCCTTGCTCTTTCCCCTCCCTCTCCTTTAACATCATCATATCATCAGAGCCGGTACTGTTTTCCACAGAGGTGTTCTTTGAGCATCACCTTTCTCATCAGAGAAGGAATACTGACCAGATCACCACAGTTTCCCAATAGAGAAGGAAACATTCTAGCTCCCCTTTATCATTTCCTCCCATGTTCCTATTTCATGGATCTCATGAGTGAAGAAAAAGCTTGAGCCTCTAGCCTCTGCCTGGGGACAGTTGACATTTCTCCTGGGATCCAATAGGAGGTCCAGTTATCTCCAGATAACTAAAGGGGAAATAGGGCTTGCCATTCCTAGTCATGACATAATTTAAAGAGGCATTACATCAAAAGAACTGTTTTCCAGCTGTTTCCCTTATCATTGCTCCCTTCCTACGATCGCCAAACATCCTGGACACATGTGTTTCTGAGTCAGAGGAGAGCTCTAGCTGGATAGAGAGTCCTTGAGCCATGACTGAGCCTTTAATCAGTCTTGTGGTTTGTTTCTGGGTACCCCTTGAGTGGCACTTTAGAGATTCAGATGAAAGATGCTCACTCAGGTCAGAGGGGAGAAAGCTTCCTGCAAAGTGAGCCACTCCTGGCTTTGACTCACTGCTCTTTCCCTGGGCAGTGCTGTCTTCCACCCTTTATTTTTCTATATCCAGCTCCCCTCGCTGTTCACGTCACTCCTGCTTTTCAGCTTTATCCTATGCCTTTTGAATTCTCTCTACTTCAGTCCTGTCTCACTCTTCATTTAAACAGTTGCTTGTAAACTCCTTTTCAGTTTTTTCCTAGCTTAAATCCTTCAACGGTCCTCTTCACCCCCAACCTCCTCCCAATTTTATATCCTTTAAGCCCGGCCAGTTCCCAATATCTCCAATCACTTAAAACCCATTCCTTTCATTCTTTTTGCCCCAAAGATGGTCTAGATACTTCCTTCTGCTCCAAAAGCCACAAACCCTCAAACGGGGATCTAAGTCCCTCTTTTGTATGAATTTCCTTGACACACTTCTACCCAAGGCATCCTGCTCCCACCCTCCGCTTCACTTCACCTCACCCCAGTCCTTCACTCTTACTGGTTTCCCCATATCTCCTCACACCCACTTGCTTCTCCATCGTCCCCATCTCCTCTTCCCCACTCACTCGGGTCTCCTGCTCAGGACGCCCTTGCCCAGGGCGGCAGGGGATGTGTGCTGAAGGAGGGCTCCGGCGGCAGGGCAACAACTCGGCGGACGCTCCTTCTCCTGGTCAGCGACGGCGCCAGGTGCCGCCGGGTGCTGGTGGGGGGACTGGGGCGTGTGAGCCCGGCTGCTGGGGCCCGGCTGGGGCTGCGCGAGGAGCTGTCCGTGGTGCTGGAGCGGCGGCTGCTCCTGCGCGGCTGGCGCGAGCTGTCCGTGGTCTTGGAGCGGCTCCTGGGCCCCGGGGGCGGCGGGAGAGGTGGCCGCAGGAGCCGGCAGTGGGGCTGACGGCGGGGGCACGAGCCCGGGCGGAGGCTGCGCTTGCAGCAGCTGCTGGTGCTCCCACAGGCTGCGGTTCTCGGCGCTCAGCTCGTCCAGACGCCGCTCCAGCTCGTCGATGCGCTGGCGCTGGGTGTGGATGAGGCTCTGCTGGTTCTGAACGATGGCCGTAAGCTCCTTGAGGTACAGCACGGCGCGCACCGGGTTCTCCAGCAGGCTCTCCATGCCGCCCGCAGCCTCCAGCGCCCTGCCTGCACCTCGGCGGGCGGCGGGTAGTGCGAGCGCGCAGGAGCCCCGCAGCCCCGGCGGTCGGCGGCCTCCCTCCCCGCAGCCGAGCCTCCCTCCCTCCCCTGCTCGCAGCCGCCGCGTCACTGCCACACAGGCTTTCGCATACGCACCGAGGGGCGGACCCGGCGCCGCGGCCCACCCCCCCACCTCTGGGCTTCGTGAGGAACTCTGCTTCCCGCAGGGCCAG
>NW_008330347.1:451380-462602 GCF_000622305.1 Nannospalax galili
GGGAACCCGGCATGGAGGCGATCAATCAGACAGGCTTGGAAGGAAAAGCCAAAGAAACCCAAATAGAGACGCTGGGAGAAGTGCGGTGGGACCAAGAAGAAAACGGGAGATGACTGGGAGGAAGAGGGAGAATAAAGGGAGGCAGGCGCAGACCAAGAGAGAAATAGAGGCACGGGGCTCTAAAAGGTCACTTTTTCCTGTATCCAGCCATCTCAGAGGCTGGGGCCCATCTTTAAGACCTTCTGACAAGAGGTCACCACACCTGCCCCCTGGAACCCAGAACCACGGAGACTTAAGGGACTCTAGAAAACACTGGAGCATGTTGCTTAGTGCCTCCAGGGGAAAATTAAGGCAAGGAAGGTTGCTCTGGGCTGGGCTTCTCAGGAAACGGGATCTCAGGGCAGTTTGGGCTGCTCTAATAGGAGCAGAAACTAAATAGAGCAGTTCCGTTGTGGCTAATGTTTCTAGAACCTTCTAAAGCCATCATTTTGTTTGACATTTAGGAAATGCATGCCATTAATAAACACTGGGCTAGGTGATGACAAAATAGGGCTGACCAGCATGGGATCTTTGGTATCTTGAAGCTTATCAATAAGTGGACAAAAAGGTAATAATTTTGAAATGTGGTGGTGGGAACTGGTAAGAAAAAGTTTTCACTGGAGTGCTGTAGAGCCACTGCTCTGTGGATCTGGCAAGGCTTCTTGGAGCAAGTAACAGGAGGTGGGAAGGGCTTTTTGGGGAGGGAGGTATGAGCCGGAACGCAGAGACATGAATCAACATGAAATCATTCCTTCATTTCTTTTTATATTTTATTTATTATTTTTATTTTATGTGTATGAGTGTATTGCCTGCATGTAGGTAGGTGACCCGTGTCACAAAATGCCAGTGGCGGTCAGAAGAGAGCGTCGGATCCCCTGGAACTGGAGTTACAGATGGTTGTTAGCTGCCATGTGGGTGCTGGGAATCGAACTTGGGTCCTCTGAAAGAGCAGTCAGTGCTCTTAACTGCTGAGCCATCTCTCCAGCCCCTTGTTCCCTCATTTCTATGATCAATGCATATAAAACACCCACTGAGTACAACACAATGTACTGGGCTCTTTGCTACATCTAGATTAGATAATAAGGTATAGACTCTATGATCAAGTAGATCTCAGTCTCTTAGACTAGGTGTGGCACACACATGGATAAGTGAATGCACATCAAGAGTTCTGTGAGGACTCTTTGAGACAGGTGGTGTATGAGCTGAGGTGGGAGGAAGCGTTCTTCTGACTGTGGTTATCTGGGAAGGCCTAATGGAGGTGTTACCAAGCTGGGCCATGAAGGATGGGAGGATTTCAGCAAGTAAACAGGACAGGAGGACCAAAGGTGATGAAGATAAGTCAGGCAGCAGAGAAAACCAAGGATGGAAATAGAGCTTGGTGTTTTCATCTGATTTGGCAGGGAAATGACTCTTGTTCTACAGAAATGGGCAGAGGAGACAGTGTTTAGTGTGTTTAGTGTGTTGTGTGCTGTTACAATCTCCACACAGGTGGTCTTCAGGCCCCTGTCTACCTGCTGTTCTCCCAGCTTAAACACATTTGTGTGTGTCACGCATCTAGTAAGCTGGGCCATCAGCTGCAAGATTTAAACTTTTAAAAATATTTTATTATTTTTATTTTTATGGGTATGTGTGTGTCCTGCAATGCCTGCGGAGGTCGGAAAAGGCTGTTGGATCCCCTGGGACTGGAGTTATGGACAGTTGTTAGTGGCCATGTGGGTGCTGGGATTTGAACCCAGATCTTCTACAAGAACAACCAGTGTTCTTAACCGCTGAGCCATCTCTCCAGCCCCAGCTGCAAGATTTAAATGGCCTTTAGGAAGGATTTGGCTTTATGCAAACAAAATGGTTTCTCTGTACTTAACAATGTGTTTTTATTTAGGAGAACTGGACACCCAGGAGAATTCCTTGGTGTGGTCAGTTTTCCACCTAAAGACGGGAGCTGGATATGGTACCAGGACACAGAAAACCCAAGCACTTTCCTTCTAAATTGTCTTTGCTGGCTTGATTTATTTGACTGTTTAGGTAATTATGGAGAACAATACTATTCTATGAGTGGAACGAACTGTATCACAATTTGTCAGTGTTTAAAATGTAGATATCTGAGCCCCATAACAATCCTGCTGTGCTGGCATCACTGGGAATGAGGCCCAACTATTTTCATTCTTTAACATTTTATTTCATTGAAAGCAACTTTATGGAGTCGTAACATATATGCAACAATCTGCACTTATTTTGAGTAAACAATTCAGTGAATTTTAACAATACTCATACTTATGCAGTCACTACTACAACCTAAACTTGTTTCAATAAGCAACCTCCAGTTACATTGGTCCATTTCTTAGCCTCATCCCCAGCCAAGATCTCATCTGTTTTCTGTCAATATGTGTTAGTTTCACCTGCTATGGAATTTAGTATTAATGAAACCTACAATGCATACTTTTTTATGCCCATGACTTTGATGTTCATCCATTCTTCTACAAGTATCATTCATTTCTTTTTATTTCAGAATAGTATTAATAGTAGATGTATCATAATTCCTTCTTCTGTTCACCTGCTGGTGCTGTTGACAGACATTTTGGTTCTCTCTCTGTCGCTCTCCCTCTCACTCAGAAGAAACATTTCTTGACGCTACAAGAATACATGAGCTGGACAGTAAGAAGAATACTGTCACCAGCATTTGTTTGACACGACCGTTTTGAATAATCTCCTATAGTCATTAAAGGACAAGTGTGGACACGTTTTCATATGTTTTGTCAAACGTAAAATTCTAAGTTGGAACTGCTGGATTGTTTGAAAGTACATATTTAACTTAGGAAGAAACTACTAAATTATTTCCCACAGAAGTTGTGCTCTTATTTCCAGCAGTAACATAGGAGGTTCTGGGATTCCGTCTTCCTTACCGGAGTTTCTTTTTTTCTCGGTATTTAGTTCTAGGTTGGCTTTATATTTTCTTTCAGCACTTAACACATACTGTCCAATGTCTTCTGGCTTGCATTTTTTGGCAAGAAGTCTATGACCATTCTTATCCTTATTATGATGCAAAAGAAGGTGAAAAATAATAGAAACTATAAAATGACAGAGACGTGGAATTAGCAGACACAGAACAGTTGTTTGAAATATGCTTAAGGAAATATGTGAACATATTGAGGCAGGAAAAATGTAAGATACAAAAAAATAACTAAATGGAGCTTCCAAGCAGTTTTCAGCTCTAGAAATGCAATATATGAAATGAAATTTATATTGGATGGGATTCCCAGGAGACATATATTGCAAGAGTTTTAAACGTCAGTAAAATTAAACACAAACTGTCTAAATTGGCTAATGTTTCTCTATAGGTCACTAAGTCTCTGGTGTCATTTTCTTTCAGCTTTTTACTTTCTGAGCTACTGTTTGAAGTTTCACTGTATAAATTTCATTTACTTCTCTTAAACTTCTTCCCATTTTTCCCTTTTTAGCTTGTTTTCTCCTATTTGGGGCTCTCCCTTTCCTTTTTCTTTACATGTCTAGTATTTTTTTTCCTAATTCTATAGTGGACATTGTGATTATGACTTTGTTAAGTGCAAATTTTGTTTCCCTTTTAAGAGCCCACTTTAGTTTCTCAGTGTAGATAAGCTACCTGGGGATCAGTTGGTTTTTGAACTGAGGTAGGGTGATTCTACAGTAATGACCACTCTAGGGCTGATTTATTCCTCCTGTTAAGGAGGGATCACTGTACCATCTCTACAGCTTCTGCAAGCCTGAGTCAGTAGTCACCTTACAGCCCACCAGTCATTCTGTGCTCAGTCTTATGGAGTGCCATGCTACATCTTAAGCTTAGTATTTGTGGGGAAGGGTAGAAAGACAGGAAATTATGGGGCATAAGAAGAGAAAGGAGTTCCTCACCCAGGAATCTTTCAAAGCCTATTTCCAACTAAGAAAAAAGAATTCCAACACAATTAGCAACATTTGATTAAGGCCTTTCTTTCAAGCCATAAAACTGAAATTTTATAGAAATCTTAATTCCTTTTACAGTTAAAGGACATGTTCCAAACTTCGGTGTAACCCTAGTGGCTCTTTGTTTTACCTTATCAGATTATAATCCTATCCAAGGTACCTTTGGAATCACCCTATAATTTCACTAATCAAGAAGAGAGAGAAAAGTGGGTGGTGGTGGTGCATACCTTTAATCTCAGTATTCAGGAGGCAGAGGCAGGTGTAACTCTGAGAGTGGTGGCCAGCCTGTTCTACATAGTGAGTTCTAGGATGGGTCTACAGGGAGACTCTGTCTCAAAAAAAGACCAGAGTGAGGTATTGGAGAGATGGCTCAGCAGTAAAGAACACTTGCTGTTCTTCCAGAGGACCCAGGTTCAATTCCTAGCACCTGTATGGTGGCTAACAACCATCTGTAACTCTAGTTTTAGGGAGTCTAATTTTCTGGCCTCTGAAGGGCCTTGCACACATGTGATGCACTTACGCACATGCAGGCAAAACACTCATACACATAAAATAAAAAATTAAAATTAAAAAAGTAGATGAGAGAGAGTTTCTTAGTAGTCCTTTGAGATGCCACCAACATGGTATATATGGTTAATGCAGACACTTGATTGTCACTCTCCCTTGAAAAGCACAAACCCACAGCTGAGTATGTCTTATTCTTATCATGAGTGTCTTTCTCTTCACCAGTGTGCTTAGAATCTATGGTAAAAATGTCTCTTAATAAACTGGACGTCTCCCCTGAGAAGTGCACTCTCATGCTCTTGGATATGCTTTATTTTTTCCTTGAGTGCCTTCCTATTGAAAAAAATATTTGTTTAATTTTATGTCTATGAGTGTTTTTCCTACATGTATGTAAGTGCACCATATGTGTGCAGTGCCTGCAGAGGCCAGGAGAAGGAGTTGGATGTCCTGGAACTGGAATGATGGATGGGCATTAGCCACAATGTGGGTGCTGGGAACTGAACTTGGGTTCTCTGCAAGAGCAGCCAATGTTCTTAACCAGTGTCATCTCTCCAGTTCTGCCTTTCTATTTTTAATAAACTCCAACTCTGCTTCACACTGGCTTGTCCTGAAATTCTCTTCTGCATCTAAGCCAAGGGTTCAGTTTATCTGAGTTGAGGCCCCTAAAAAAATGGAAAGAACTCCTCTGGTTGCTCCCTGATGACTAGTATTCATAGTGCTGGAAGGTACTATATATACTTGCACAAGATGTGCACAAGACTAGGCCCTTCAATATTCTATCATGGATATGGGGGGCGCTGTGAGCCCCTAACCATAACTGATGAGCTATTGGAAGGAGTGGGGGCATCATTTTCTTCACTGGTGTTGCTCTTGGTTGTCTACTGGAACTTGATGGTAAAACTCTATTACTGCATACACCGTACACTTTGGCTATTGGACACAGAGTTTCGTGGGCAAACAAGAGCAATGACAATAACCTATATCGCTTTGGCAGCCACTTGGAAGTGTTTGGTCCACAACTTACAGAAGGTATCCCATACCTGGCACTGAGATTTGTTAAAAAACCCATGATTTCTGGGAGCAGCATTATTCACCTATATTATATATGTTTTCTGTTGCTGTGATAAAACACTATGACCCAGGCAACTTATGGAAGGAAGAGTTTATTTGGCTTATGGTTCCAGAGGGAAGCATGTGACAGGAGGTGGTTAGAAAACTATGTGCTTATATCTTCAAGCAGGCACAGGAAGCGGAGAGAGCCAGACCTGAAGTGGGAATGGGTATATACTTTCAAGATCTGCCCCCAGTCACATGCTTCCTTCAGCATGGCCACATCTCCTACAGGGTCCACGACTTTCCCCAAACGGCACCATGAACTGGGACCAAATATCCAAATACTTGGAGCCTGAGGGGAGCATTCTCATTCAAACCACCACAGCACCCATGCAGGTACCAAGGAGCTGCCTCCTTGTGCACACTCCTCCAGTGCAGACAATCATTCAGTTCCCCTGGTTAGCAGTCACTGCCCACAACCTCTCAGGGCAAACAAGTGCTTGTCTCATACCTGATTATCTAAACTTAGGATTGCAAATGGAAAGCTGGCCTTTTTTCACAGTGATCTGTAATCACCCTCCCATTTCTGTTCTCCACTGGGTGCTGTTCTGTCCTTTGAGGTCTGATCATACAAACCAATTCCTAAAATCCCTCTAGCTCTGCCTTACTGAGAAAAAAAGAAAGAGACATGAAGGAGGGAAGGGAGAAGAAAGCCAGATCCTAGCTGCCTGAGCATCTCATGTCACGTCTGTCTGCACACACAAGCTGTGGGCTGTAGCATTTGACAAGTTGTTTTAAAATACTCTTACTCTGATTGCTACCTACGCTTCCTCACCCTCACTCACAGAAACTACTCTAAGGGTGACCCAGGAAGTGGGAAGCAGTCACAGCACCTCACCCCCAGGGACTTCTCCAGTTTCACTTCAGTGTTTAGTGGTTTTCAACCTTTTGTTACTTTTAATCTTTATCAGATAATCTTGCATGGG
The DNA here is from genome assembly GCF_000622305.1 of Nannospalax galili. NCBI lineage: Eukaryota > Metazoa > Chordata > Mammalia > Rodentia > Spalacidae > Nannospalax > Nannospalax galili. The sequence continues at coordinate 457,896 of NW_008330347.1, forward strand.
ACTCAGCTGGATGACCAGATTAATAAGCAGATAGACGAATAAAATGGGAACAGTTAAGTATACAGACTTCAAGGTTTCAAATCTCTTCTATACCATTTACTAGGTGCATGACTCCAAATAACTCACTTAACCTATTTTCTCATCTGAATAGAGACACAGTTAAAAGCTGTCTCCGGAACATTGTGACTACACAAAGCACACATGTTACCCCTGTAGCAGTGAGTGCTTCGTACAGGTGTACTAAATCTCCACTCTACCACTAATTCTTACTGCTCGTGACTGAAGTTAGGGAAATTGTCTTCTCTACCAGCCATTGCAATTCCTGAGACATTGGAGGCTCTGAGGAACTTTAAATAGTTTCCTTTTTTTGCTGTGATAAGGCACCATGACCAAGGTCACTTATAAAAGGAAGAGTTTTTTTTAAAATTTTATTTATTATTTTTATTTTATGTGTATGTGTGTATTGCCTGCATGGAGGTAAGTGCACCCATGTCATGCAATGCCTGTGGAGTTCAGAAGAGGCTGTTGGATCCCCTGGGACTGGAGTTACGGACAATTGTTAGCTGCCACATGGGTGCTGGGATTTGAACCCAGGTCTTCTGCAAGAACAACCAGTGTTCTTAAGTGCTGAGCCATCTGTCCAGCCTGGAAGAGTTTATTTAGCTTGTGGTTCTAGAGGGTTTGAGTCCATCTTGGAAGTGGGGCATGGCAGATGAGGTAGTCAGAACAGAAAGCTCAGTGATCACATCTCAAGCAGGCACAGGAAGCAGAGAGCAATGCTTAAGAACTCTCAAAGCCTGCCCTTAGTAATGTGCTTCCTCCACCATGGCCACACCTTCTAAGATCTCCCAAAACAGTGCCACCAGTTGGGAACAAAATGTCCAACTACTTGGAGCCTATGGGGAACATTTTCATTCAAACCATCACAGGAACCTTATCTTAGGACACTTTATCCAATTCACTTTGTTTATTTGACAGAGTAGAATATGAGGCCCACAGAAGGGACATTGCTGTGGTAAAGCCCATCGTGAGTAGAGAGACCTTCTAATTCCCAGTCTTTGTGACTAGCAGAGCTCTTTCTGCATAGACTGAGCTGTGAGCTGGGCATGAAGACCAGGTGTGAGGAATTTGAGCAAGCCAAGAAGCCTAATGGGCTGACCTTGGATGAATGACTCTGCTCCCAAAGGATGAGTCCCAAAGACTGCATGCTGGTGAGGGGGAGTTCTGGCTCTCTGCAGAAGCAGGGTGTAGGTGGACCAGTATAGTAAGCTAAAAATACTTAGGCTGCAATACGAGAGGAAAAGAAGAATAATGGGGATGGAGGTTTAAGTGGGGAGAGTGATGGGAGGGTCGGGTAGTGGAGGGATGGGGGGAGGGGATAGCTAATACTAAGGATGTTTGAAAAAGCTATGTAGAGATCTACTATTTTATGAGCTTCCCAGAACTTGATGATAAGACCCTATTGCTGAAGATACCACATACTTTAGTCACAGGACAAGGAAAGGAAAAATCAAGTTGTTAGTGATCTGGAAGCTTCTTCCCTGCTCTCTAGTTTTCATAGTACCAGAAGGTGATAAATAAGCTTTTAGAGGGGAGGATAGTAATCAACAGTCTTGCCCAACTGTGAACCCTGTGAATTAGAATAATGACTGACATGGAAAGATATACCTAGGGTATAATAATAGCACAAATATTATAGGAATAACTAACTGATTTCTTACTGGATTTAAGGCCTGCTCCACAGGAGGAGGAAACACATGCCCAGTACTACTAATATGGCCAAGAACCCATGGTCGGGGAGCTCAAAGGCCCAGGGGCAAACGTACTACTGTTATTCTGCTTAATGGACATAGTATCAAAGTGCCCTCTAAATTCTTATCTCTGTTCCCATGGATCAGTGCAGCTCTCAGATCCCATTGGAGAAGTTTCTTCATGCAGTGGATGGTGGTTAATGCAGAAACTCACAACTGGTCAAAGTTCAGAGAGTGTTAGTAGAATTTTCAGACCATTGCAGAAGAGGTGGCAGAAAGATTATAAAAGCCAGAGGTTGGGGAGTACCGGAGTTAAATGTTATCTTCTGGATATGACAGGGCAGTTGCTGTCATGAACACATAGCAACTGTGGTTACCTGCACAAGACCTGAACAAGATCAAGCCAGTCAACATTATAGCATGGATAATGGAGGAGCTCATGACTCTCCATCCCTCACCAAGGAGCTATTGACAGTTGATGGCCTCTGGGGAAGGGAGAATCAGTTTTCTACAATGGTGTGGCCTCTGGTAGGTCGATCATAGTAATTGGGAAGCACAAATTGGACTCAGTGGGTTATTTTTAAAAAGAGGACATGAAGTTGATAGGGGTTGAAGAAGTACATCTGGGAGGAGTTAGGAGGAGGTGGATATGATCGAAATATATTGTATAAAAGTCAAGAATAAAAGTACTATACAAATCAGTGTGAGCTACAAGGATTACATGCAGTATATGCAAAGTGTGGTGATTACTTGACTCATCGGCTTCTCCCTCACTCTCTCTCTCTCACTCATACTCTGAAATAGCCAAAGAAGTGTCTTATCCCTAGATAGGCAATCCTGGGCAAGGGCACCCCTCTGAACTATATGTGGGTTCTCCAAGATGATGGAGAAGGAGACCTTTTGTTATTTTTTTTTTTTAATCATCAAAACAAAGTGAGCCTGGCCAAGTGTGGTGGCTCACACCTGTAATTCCAGCAATGGAACGGGTGAAGCAGGAGGATATGTTTGATGATAGCCTGGGCTACACAGTGGGACCATGCTTACAAAACAAACAAACCCAGACCAAAACCTCAAACAGAACCACTAAATGAACTGCTTATCTTACATCACATGACAACCTTTCATTCATTCATCTAACACATATTTACTGAGTATCTCTTTTGTGTTACGGCCAACATCAGAAGGCTCTTGCACTCAGAAGTTCCCTGCACTTGGTTCACTGCTCCACCCTCACCGCCTTGAAATGATTAATAATTGTGTCTTTGTGTTTTGTGAGTGAGGTGTGGTAGGACAATGGATCGTGGACCTGGACAGAGGAGATACAGGCAATGAGTGACCACCATTCCTATCACTCCACTCAAATGTAGCCTTCTCAATGCCCCCTGAGAGCAGAACTCTGGGGATGCCCACACAGGGAGGCATTTGGGAAGACCCATTGTGAGTACAAAGTAAGATCACTAAGCCTATGATGAACTGAATGAGGACTCTGACAATTGTGAAGCTACATGTTCTATCCAAATCAAACTTGATTTGCACTTAGAAAGAGGACAGCTTTTCCCCACATTTTGGGGGGGGGGAATGTAGTATTTCTTACCAGAGGCACTCTCTGTTAATCAGCCATTTATTCTGAGGTGAGACTGGAGGTGATGCTGCTTGTGAGAGTTTCTGCTCTTTTCGTCTTCATTTGTCAGCCACGTACCCAGGAACATCTCATTCCTTAGATCTACTTTTAAATTCTTTTTAAAAGACAAAGTCTTGTCATGTTACTCAGGTTAGCCTCCAGTTCATTATGTTGCATAGGCTGGCCTGGAAGTTACTATATAGTCCAGGCTGGGTTTTAATTCACAATCTTTCTTTCTGGGACTACAGGAGTGCTGGGATTCAGGAGTGTATCACCATGCCCGGCCACACTGCGTTATTGTGCTTTGCAGAGAGTGTATTTTACACATTGAAGATTGTGGCATCTCTGCATTCAGGACGTCTATGGACAATGATTTTTTTTTTTTTTACAGTTCAGATGATTATTAGCATCTTAGCAATATTTTGAAATTGACATTCATTTAAAAAACAATTCTGTTTGTGTTAGTGGCTCTGCTGCTGCGACAAAATATCTGAAAAGGGGGATAGTGAGATGTTCAGCAGGTAAGGGCACTCTCTACTCTTGCAGAAGACCCAGGTTCAGTTTTCAGTACCCACATCAGATGGCCTGCATAGCCAACTGTCACTCCAGCCCCAGGGAACTTGATTCCCTCTTCTGTCCTTCACAGGCACCTGCAGACACATAGTGCATACAATATACTTAGGCGCATGTGCATGCGCACACACATACGCGCGCGCACACACACACACACAGAGAATAAAATGATAATTTTTTTTGAGACAGAGTTCCTTTGTAGCCTCATCAGGCCTGGAACTTGCTGTGTAGACCAGGCTAGCCTCAATCTCACAGAGACCTATCTGCCTTTTCCTCCTCTGTGCAGGTATTAAAGGCATATGCCACTGACTGTGCCTAGCTGCATAAAATAATACTTTTTTATTTTATTTGTTTTTATTTTATGGGTATGACTGTCATGACTACATGTATGTAAGTACACCCGTGTCATGAAATGCCCTTGGAGGACAGAAAAGAGCATCAGATTCTCTGGAACTGGAGTTACAGACAGTTGTTAACTGCGATCTGGGTGCTGGGATTTGAACCTGGGTCCTCTGCAAGAGCAACCAGTACTCCTAACGACCAAATCATCTCTGCAACCCCCAATAATACATTTTTTGAAAAAGTAAAATGTCTGCAGTAGCTCGTGAGGAGGGAATGATTATCTTGGCTCGTGGTTTTGGAGGTTTCTGTTCACAGTCACTAAGCTTCATTGGCACAGCACATCATCGTGAGAGTGTGCTTGCCTCTGACAGTGAGAAAGCAGAAAGAAAGGAAGATCCCAATACCCCCCCCCCCCCCCCA
>NW_008330347.1:462628-469475 GCF_000622305.1 Nannospalax galili
TGAGCCCTGCCTCCCAATATTACCATAAGCTAGAGACCAAGGCTTCAACATACGGGCCCTTGGGAGACATCTCAGATCCAAACTGTAGCATAATTGAATAATTGCATGCTTACACTATGGGATAGTGCCGACTAGCTTCTGTATGTGGTGGGAAACCAAAGGCTTCGTGTGACATACTTTACTGTGATCTTTCCCTTGTTGCAGTGGTCTGGAGTTCAACCTGAAAAGTCTGCAGGTGAATTTGCACCAAAAAGATGAGACAAGAGTAGGAGAGAGAGCCTTGGGCATCTTTCCTGTTAACCTTTCCTTCCTCTTCAGCAGCCCAGAGGTAGAAGCGTGGGTGGACCGCGTGGGTATCTAGGAATGAAATCAAAACACTTTGGTTAGCTTCCTTCAGTGTCTCCACTGTTCTCGGAAGAATAAAATGCAAACACACATAGTAGCTATGGAATGTGAGTTGTGTGTGTTAAATAGTTCAACATGAGTCAAAGGCTTTAGTTTCTATTTACAAGTTGTCATATATATCATAAAAATAAACAGGAAAATAAAATACTATCACAAGTCAAGGGGCGGGAACTGCATTTTCATGTTCACTGTACCCCACATGGTAGACAGCTGGCAGTGGTGCTATGTGTATTCAGATCATTTGACAAAGCAGCCCTTTTTCTTCATGGTGCTTACTGGTCTAGTGACACAAATATAATGGAATAATCCTAGGTACATATAATAAGACAAGAAAATCACAATGCTTTTGGGGGCACATGGTGGTAACATCTAATCTATTCCTAAGATCAAGGAAGACTTCCTTGAGGAAGTGACATCTAAACTGAGATGTGAGGAATAAGCTAGGGTTAGTGAGATACAGAGAAGGGAAAGAATGCTCCAAGCAGAGGATACAGCATTTGCAAAAGTATAGAGACAGGAGAAAGCCTGAGATTATAGCATCATGCAGGGCATGGACTTATATTATAAATCACAGTAGGAATTCATCTTTACCCTAAAAGTTCCTGGAAGTCACTGAGAACTTAAATAGAAGAGTAATGTGGTCAGGTTTGTGCTTTCAGAAACTCTGACTTATATGTAACAACTCAGGGGATAAGACTCATTAGAAAGGAGGTTTTTGTGGCATTCCAGGTGAAACATAATGTTGGCTTCAGTAGTGGCAGGGATAGAGGAGTCAAGTGGGTTTAAAAGGAAGAGCAATGGAGGCTGGGCATGGTGGTGTACAGGCAGATCTCTGTGAGTTCAGGTCCAGCCTGGTCTACATAGTGAGTTCCAGGCCAGCTGGGGCTACAGGGAGACCCTGTCTCAAAAAGAGAAAAAAAAATCCAAAAAGGGAAGAGCAGTAGATTGGATAGGGCACGGAGAATGGAGAAGGATCAGGAAGGACTCCTGAGTATCTGGTCTGTGCCTCTATGTGGATAAAGAGGTCATCTCCCAGAGCATGTGTCAGTGGTGGAGATCAAGTTCCCAAAAGAGTGCAGGGAGTAAGGGGAAGATTGTGAGTTTACCTTCATATTCAGTTACGGTCTCTTTGAGATACCTGAGCAGAGATTACAAGAATGCCATTGGTGTGTTTTTCTAGAGCCACAAGCAAAGATTAGACTGAAGAAATAAAGTTGCTAATAAAAACTGCAGCCATGCAAATGGTTTAAACAGGCTCTTCACAATAGATTATCCAAATGGCCAATAAGTATGTAAGTGCTCAACTTCATTTGCCATTAGAGGAATGCAAATTAAAACCACAGTGAGATTCCATTTCACACTAGAATGGATAAAATTGGAAAGGACTGACACTCCATGTTGGCCGGCATGCAAGACAACCAGGGTTCTCACAGACTCCTGATCAGGTAAAGTTCTTTATAGCCATTTTAAAAACAAGTGGACAATTTCCGCAGAAGTTAAATGCATTCTTTCCGTATAGCCCAGTCACTGCTCTCTCATGTACTTACTCAGGAGAAACAAAAGCATTTGTACACACAAAAGACCTGCAAAATAATGTTCACTGCATGTGTATGTACCATAGCTCCCAAATGCAAACAACAGGAATGTGCCTCAATTATGGATAGAATAACTAATTCTAGTATGTTTATACAATAGAATCACATCCTCCAACCCAATGAAGCAAACTGCAGGTACGTGTAACAAAATGATGGTGAAAACATCAGATTGTAGGGCACCAACTTGGCATGGCTATAGCAATCTTGGCCGTAACTGTCAGTTTGCCCTCCAGGTGACCCTGGCACATAACTAAACCTCACAGGACAAATGAAGTTAAGATAATCAGCTGAGTGTGTCTTGCTATTAGTGGGCCTGTTTCTTAACTGATAGTGAGAATGTTAATAGTTATAAGAAAGGCCACGGCCCAGCATATGTACTTCCTCCTGCCTTGGGGTATGTACATCTACCTGTTTCACTCCTGCCCAAGACACGCTTCTGTCCTTAAGTCCTCAGCAAACTGTGCCTTTTGCAGCCCCAGGTCTACCTGCTTGATCTTTGGAGCTCAGGGTACTCTCTACACTCAGTAGCCAGTTCTTGTATCCTAGAACTGGGCTTTTCTGAAGTACACAATAAAGAACATCCATGTATGATTGAAGTTGTGTGACATTCTAGAACTCATAAAGCTAATGTTCAGTGTTAGAAATCATGGTCAATTGTTCACTTGATCAGAACAAAGTGACCTTCTTTATCTTTCCCAATTAATTTAGTTTGAAGCCTATTTTGTCAGCTATTAGAATAGCAACATCTGCTTGTTTTCTTAGTGCCATTTGTTTGGAAGATTTTTTCTATCCATTCACCCTAATGTGGTGTCTGTCCTAGAGAAGGTGAGATGAGTTACTTGTAGAAAATAAAAAGATGGATTTTTTTTCTTAATCCATTCTACTAGTCTGTGTCTATTGACAGGTGAGTTGAGGTCATTGATATTTAAAGTTATTAGTGAAAGATGTGAAATCAAATGAGAGGTTGCTGGGTCAGGGTGGGCTGATTGCAAAGGACTGGGTCAGGTCTGAATTTTGAGAAGTGATAGAGCAGTTCTATACACTGATGATGGTGATTACATGACTGTATGCACTTTTCAAAACTGCACACTATAATGCATGAATTTTCCCACAGGTAAACAAAAGCTTAAGAAAATTATTTATTTTAAATTTTTATATTTATTAATTTTATTCTATGTGTATGAATGTATTGCCTGCATGTATGTGAGTGCACTGTGTCATGCAATGCCCAAAGAGGTCAGAAGAGGGCGTCGGAGTCCCCTGGAACTGAAGTTATGGACCGTTAGTTACCATGTGGGTACTGAGAATTGAACCTGGGTCCACTGCAAGAGTAGCCAGTGCTCTTAACTTCTGAGCCATTTCTTCAGTATCCAAGAAAAAATTTAAAATAATTTATTGAGAACTTGATACATGCATATAAGGTGTTTTAATCAAATCCATGCCTACTCCCTCCCCTCCAACTCCTCCCATATCTCCCCATTACTTTTTTCTGATAACTTCATATACTCTTTCCTCTTCTTTTATTTTTTTATGGGGCTTTTTGCTATACTAACAATCCCTCCTCTGAAGAGGTAACCCTAAAATCTTTTAAGGATTAGATAAAAGCTCCCAAATACTTTAGATATTTTTGGCCTTAGGAAGGGAGTATGTTGTTAAGAGGCCCAAGGACATTGTGAGTTTTAGCCAAGAAACTGCCTACTTTTCTTTGGGGTCTTTTTACCCTAACTGCCAATTCCTACCTCCTATTCTTATCACACTATTCTCCGAAAAGTTACCCAACTTGTGGATAGGAAGTTGGGATGCAGACTGCTCTGGCTTCTTCCATGATGAACAGGGATGCAGGGTGAGGGAACTGCAGTACCCCTTCAGTGGGTCTATCTAAAGGACTCCCAAACTGCATAACCCTTTTTTTGGTGTGTATGTGTGAAAGAAAAGTAAAGGCAAAAATAATTAGCATTACAAGCTCTAGACAGGGAACTAGAAAAAAGTCAGAACAGGGCAATTTTCAAATGTTCATATGAGAATCCATTGGAATTTCTTGACAAGGCTTCCAAAAAGCATCCCTCTATTGGGTTCCTGCTCATTTTTCTTTTGTCTGCCAAGGCTGGACTTGGTAGTGATGGACTCAGGATTTGTTTTCAGGCACTTTGATAGCTGTTGGAATGGCTAGAATCGGTGTCAGTTCCCTTGAAAAGGCTTCTAGATGGGGGAGGAAACAAATTTAGCCATCATTTCCATCATTTTAGAACAATAGCTGGTTGTCTCCCTCAGCTACAGGTGGACACTAAAGTACTGGAGACCAAGATTTGAAGTCTTACATCTGAGCAGCATTTTCTGGTTAGGAAAATTATCATCAATGAGAAATAATTGTCTAAATAACTTTTATTTTATTTATTATTTTTATTTTATGCATATGCGTGTATTCCCTTGCGTGTAGGTAAGTGCACCCATGTCATGCAATGCCCGCAGAGGACAGAAGAGGCTGTCGGATACCCTAGGACTGGAGTTATGGACAATTGTTAGCTGCCATGTGGGTGCTGGAATTCAAATCTGGGTCTTCTGCAAGAACAGCGAGTGTTCTTAACCACTGAGCCATCTCTCCAGCCCCCTAAATAACTTTTTATACAGACTTAAGCTTAATGTCTAAGAAGTGTAATCCCTTGAACTCCTAAAGAAATATACAGGTTACTTTACTCTTTGGTTATACTTTCTTTTTGGGTGTTTAAGACCATACAGTTGGCCCAAATAAACCAATTTATTTTTACTCTTAAGGTCATTTGAGGATCTGTTCCTCACGGGTCACATGGGCTTGGGAGGAGCCCCTGGCTCCTTTCTTTTACCAGTTCCATCTATATGATGAAAAGTCAAAGGTCCTACTCAAGCATGTCTGGCTTCACTTAGAAGTACAGAGGGGATGTTTTCTCTGAGTTGACCCTCCTCTTTGTAGACTGGATACTTGTTCAAGTCCATCTGGTAGGGTCTCCATGGCCTCCTTGAACAAGGGGACAGGCGACTTACCACAGTTACAGGACATTTTGAGAGATGTTTCATAGTCCCCTGGAACTGAGTCGACTTTGGAGGGCAAGGGGCAAAAACTGTTCTTTAAGTCCCTCTGACCATATTAGTATAGGCCTCAAAGTATGGCTGTTAAACATCCAATAAGGTTAGTTCCACCAATCTGGTGCTTTTAATTACCATGTGCTATGTAGATAAAGCTTGGGTAAAAAAACAGATATTCTCAGATAAACCTTGGCTAGATATATATTTTGTTCCTTATCTAGTTGACTAAACTATGACCTTAGAAATTTTAAGATTATATGTATGTTATTTTTGTCTCATCCTTTATATGTCATAACAAACCTACACAGACCTTCATCACTTGCTTAGGTTTTCTCTTTTTTCTGTCTATTTTGGAAAATATCTCTAGTCCCACATCCTTTTACCATCTTTTACATTCTCATTTTCTTTTTTTTTTAATAATTATGACACATAATAGCATTAACAAATAAAATTTCTGTTGTGAGAATTCTTTTACTAGGGATATGAAGCAATGCTTATTCCCTTTTAAGGTTCTAGTTTCAAGCCAATATTTGATTAAAGTTTTACTCGGGAACCAATGAGTTTACTGACCTTATTTGCCAATATAACTGAGGGGTTGCTGAGGTGTATGTATGACCTGAGGGTGTGCACACTGGAAAACCTTTACCCAGCATGGGTCATGCCTTCTCTTTCTAGCCTTCCCCAGATTGTATACTTTAGTTCTCCCCAAATCCAGGAGGCCATGTGTGATTAAGGTCAAATTACATACAATTGACTGGGAAGAGTGGCTGGATACTCAGGGGAGGGTCCAGTGACCCTGCTTGGCCCTCCTTTAATGAATGAGCACGACCGGCAACAAGCCCAACTGTGACTATGTTTAGTGATCAGGCTCAGCTGAAGTTGTGATGCTGGTAGTTATCTCATGCAGAAGAGACTGCTGTACAGCATCATCTTATTGAAAGGACCTGGAATCTAAAAGGATTTGGTGCTAGGATCCACATATGAGGGAGAACGTACGTCGTTTGTTTTTCTGAGTCTGTATTACTTACTATAACAGTTTCTAGATCATCCATTTGCCTGCAAATTTCATTATTTCATCTTTCTTTACTGCTGAATAGAACTCCATTGTGTAAATGTACCACATTTTTGTTAACCACTCGTCAGTTGAGGGGCATTTTGGTTGCTTCCATCTCTTAGCTATTGTGAAAAGAGCAGCAACAAACATGGTTGTACACGTGTCTCTACGATAGGGTGAATCCTTTGGGTATATGCCAAGAAGTGGTATAACCATGTCATATGGTAGGTTCAATTTTAGTTTTTTAAAGAGTTCTCCACACTGTTTTCGATAGGGGTTGTATGAGTTTGCAATCCCACCAGCAGTGTATGAGTGTTCCCCTTTCTCCACATCCTCACCAGCATTTGGTATCATTTGTTCTCTTGATCCTAGCCAGTCTGATTGGGGTAAAGTGATACCTTAGGGTGGTTTTAATTTGCATTTCCCTAATTACTAATGATGTTGAACACTTTTTGAGATGTTTCTTAGCCATCTTTATTTCTTCCTTTGATAACTCTCTGTTTAGATCTTTAGCCCATCTTTTAATTGGGTCATTTGGTTTCTCGCTTCTTTGTTTTTTAAGTTCTTTACATATTCTGGATATTAAACCTCTGTCAGATGTGTCACTGGTAAAGATTTTTTCCATTTTGTGGGTTTTCTTTTCACTGTTTTGATTGTTTCTTTTGCTGTACAGAAGCTTTTTAGTTTAATGAGGTCCCACTTGTTGATTACTGACCTTATTTTCTGAGCAACT
>NW_008330347.1:469565-471797 GCF_000622305.1 Nannospalax galili
TTGATTGCTGACCTTAATTCCTGAGCAACTTCTGTCTGATTTAGAAAATCCTTTCCTACACCTCTATCTTGTAAGTTACTGCCAACATTTTCTTCTAATAGTTTCAGGGTTTCCAGTTTCATGTTGAGTTCTTTGATCCATTTGGAGTTGACTTTTGTGCAAGGTGAAAGATAAGGATCTACTTTCATTCTTCTACAGGTGGAGATCCAGTTTTTCCAGCACCATTTGTTGAAGATGCTGTGTGCATCTTCATTGTGTGTTCTTGGCACCTTTGTCAAATATCAGATCGCTGAAATTGCATGTACTCGTGTTTGGATCTTCAGTGATCTTCCATTGATCTATGTTTCTATTTTTGTGCCAGTACAACGTGTTTTTATGACTATAGCTCTGTAGTATACGTTGAGATCTGGTATAGTAATACCCCCAGTGTTGGTCTTTGTGCTCAGGGTTGCTTTGGCTATCTGGGGTCTTTTGTGCTTCCATATGAATTTAAGGATGGATTTTTCTAATTCTGTGAAGTATGACATGGGGATTTTGATTGGGATTTCATTGAATCTATATATTGCTTTTGGTAGGATGGTCACTTTCATAATATTAATTCTTACAATCCATGAGCATGAGAGGTCCTTCCATCTCCTGGTGTCTTCCTGAATCTCTTTCTTTAACGATTTAAAATTTTCATTGTAGAGATCTTTGGTGTCTTTGGTCAGATTTATTCCAAGATACTTAATTAAATTAATTAATTAATTTTTGCAGCAATTGTGAATGAGAGAATTTCCTTGTATTCTTTCTCAAATTGCTTGTTATTTGTATATAGAAAGGCTACTGATTTTTATAGTTTGATTTTATAACCTGCCACTATGCTGAAAGTGTTGATTAGTTCTAGGAGTTTCTGGTGGAATTTTGGGGCTCTCTTAGTATCATATCATCTGCAAATAATGATAGTTTTGGGGCTGGAGAGATGGCTCGGTGGTTAAGAACATTAGGTATTCTTGCTGAAAACCCTGGTTTGAATCCCAGCACCCAAATGGCAGCTAACAACTGTCTGTAAATCCAGTTCCAGGGGATCCAATAGCCTCGTCTGTCCCTCATAGGCATTTCATGACATGGGTGCACTTACCTACATGCAGGTAATACACACATACACATACAATAAAAATTTTAAAAAGTGATAGTTTGACCTCCTCTTTTCCAGTTAGTGCTCCTTTAATTTCCTTCTCCTGTTTTATTGCTCTAGCAAGAGTTTCAAATACCATGTTGAAAAGGAGTGGAGATAGTTGTCATCCTTGTCTGGTTCCTGATTTTAATGGGACTTTTTCCAGTTTTTCTCCATTTAGAATGATATCGGCTGTGGGTTTATTTTATATAGCTTTAATTATGTTGAGGTATGTTCCCTCCAGTCCAATTCCCTCTAGGACTTTGAACATAAATGCATGCTGAATTTTGTCAAAAGCCTATTGTGAATCTATTGAGATGATGATGTGGTTTTTGTCTTTGAGTCAATTTATATGATGAATGACATTTATTGACTTGCATATATTGAACCAGCCCTGCATCTCTGGAATAATGCCTACTTAATCATGGTGAATGATCTTTTTGATGTGTGTCTGTATGCAGTTTGTAAATATTTTTCTGAGAACTTTTGCATCTATGCTCATTAAGGATATGGTTCTATAGTTTTCTTTTTTGGTTGTGTCTTTACCTGGTTTAGGTATTAGAGTGATGCTGGCTTCATAGAAGGAATTTGGGAATTCTCCCTCTGTTTCTATCATTAAGAAAATGTTTCTTAAGTTAAAATCTTAATACAAGATTTATTAAGTGATGAGTCATGATGATGAAAGGAAAGAACTTGATGTGGGTCATCTTTCCAGCAGATAGGAAGTATTGTTAACACTATCTTATCCATGTGGAGAATGGGACTCAGAAAAGTGAAGTGGTTTCCCCAAGATCACATAGCATCTCAGTAAGAAAGCTAAGGTTAGAACTTAAAGCCATCTGGTCATAAGGCAATGTTCTACCAACTAGGCCTAGCCTGTGCCTGAGCATGGTGGCCAAGAAGATGTCTTTGTGGGCTGAGGCTGGATCTGACCAATTATGTGCTGTGTTCTATGTATGAGGACACGACTCGTGCCTAACCTCAATCACACAGGACCATACTACCAAAGGCCTTATTCTAGGATAGCTTTATTTTATTTATTTATTTATTTATTTATTTATTTATTTATTTATTTA
>NW_008330347.1:471874-524769 GCF_000622305.1 Nannospalax galili
ACCAATTTTCACCATATCCAAAGGGATTACTAGCTAGAGGAAGTTCAGCTACAACTGGAGTTTGGCTTGGGCCTGCCAGGCACCTAGAAGGCTAAGGCCAGATCCGTTTCAAGGGAAAAATCTTGCCCTGCTCTCATCTGTGTGTGACATTGCCATGGTCCCAGATGCTTTCTAATCCTAGAAGTCCTGAAGATAACTTCATTCAAAGCCCTTTCCCAGTCCTAATTCCTTTGATCAGCTCCAGTGCTTATGACCTGATTTATCCCTAGGCCTGGTACCTCAGCCTCACACTGGCTCCCTCTGCCTTTCAGCCCAGCCCACTTCCACCCCTACATTGCCCCAAGAGGGGCTTCCCAAATCAGGGAACCTTGATCACCTCCTCCTTAAGAACCCTCAGTGATTGGTTCCTATTGCCCAGGAAGTGCTTTGTAAAATTTGGCAGTAGTGGATCATAGAAGCTATGAAAAGGGAGCAGTTAAAACTCTAAACAAAAGAGCAAGATGAAGATCAGAGCCTATCAGCTATCTTGATTCCATAGACATGTACACACATTGGAGAGAGAATGCAACAAGCAGTTACTCATTCAGATTATGGATAGAAGTGTGTGAACCTATAGACTATTTCTATGACAGGCATCAGGTACCTTTCCTGCCTCCTGCTGTGTCCCCTTGCACCACATCCTACACTGACAACCCAGAGGATCCCTACAAACTCCTTCTTACTAATATCATGGCACAGACCCCTTCCTTAAGCTTTGCATTTCTAGTACTTTCTTTACCCATTGCGAACCTACTTGACAAACACCTTTGAAACCCTCAAGCTTCTTCTCAATCAGAGCTCACAGATTCCTCCTTTCCCATAGTGCATTTGCATATACCTCACTTCTCATATTTCATTCTGCTTGAATAAAGGTTAATTTAAATGTCAGTTTCTCCCAGCTGCCTTGGTTGCTGGAAACACACACTTCTATCTAATTCATCTTTGCTTTTCTATGCAGGTAACTCCGTATCTGGCACACTGGAATCCCCAAGGAAGTGCTTCTTCAGTTAAACTGAATTCTCAAACAGTCCCATGAGGTGGGCATTATTATTTCAATTTTGCACAGAAGGCAAATGAGAATATGAGAGTTTAGGCAACTTGCCCAAGAACACACAGCTAATTTACAAGTAAACTAGTGGAACAGAGAAAGTTCATGGATTTTCCCACTTTGTAGCCCTGACTTCTGGATGCACAGTTGTCTGTGGCATGTGAGTCACAGATGTGGGTATCGAAGGCACTGGTATAATCAGAGAGACCTGAACCACTCTAGTCCATGCAGATATTCCCTGTAGAGTTGGTGGAAGCTTGCCACAGGTCCCAATGGGCTCTGGAATAGGTAGGGAAGTAGGCTGCCCTGAGAGAATCTGGAATTGGAGGAGAGGCTTAGAATGACAGGAAGAAAGGAACAGCTGAGGGAATGGGAGGTGAGTGAAAAACACAGAAACTGAGGCAGAGACCAACACAGACACTGAGAGACCCAGAAGATAAGGAAGGAAGAGAGAGGAGATGGGGAAGGAGGGACAGAGAGCAGAGAGGGAAGTCAGGCTAAAGGACCAACAGACAGGGTAGCATACAGGAAAGTAGACAGAGAAAAGCTGGCTGGGGCCACTGTGGTTTTCCACCTTTCCTGGGACCACAGATGGCAATGGTTTCCCACCTTCCTTCTGTGTATCACCCAGGGGCCTCTGGCAAATGGCAGCTCGCTTATCACCCATGTCTGGTCATAAAAGGAACCTCATTCAGCTCAGCAGTGCTAACTCCCTTCCCATGGAGAGGCCCAGGGATGGAGCCATTGGTGGGGGAGTGCTGGGGCTAGACTTGAAGGCACAGCCCTTGCCTCCCATTCTACAAGGCTGACAGCTTATGTTTCAGTGATGTTCTTGTTTCCGTTGTAAGACACCCTGACAAAATTAACTTACAGGAGAAAAGGTTTATTTTCATTTTATTGCATTTAAAGGTAACAGTCCATCATGATGAGGAAATGACAGCAGCAGGAACTTGAACCAGCTGATGACATTGTGGCCACGGTCAAGAAGCAGAGAGTGATCAAGGCTTTAGCTGAGCTCTCTTTCTCCTTTGTATACATTTGAGGATCTCAGTCAGGGAATGGTGTCACCCACAGTGGGCAGATTTTCCTAATTCAAATAACCTAATTCCCCACAGGCATGCCTAGAGGCTCTTATCCCAGATGAATCTAGGTCTTGTCAAATTAACAGCTGAGATTAACCAGAACAGGTCCCAAGGTTTCTTCCCAGCAAGTCACTTTTCCTAGCTACAGACGAGAATCAGGAGACTCATTTTCTAGCTCCTAGATCAGAAGTGAAAAGGTCAGAGGGGCTTGGTCTGAATCTGAGCCTCCTTTCATGCATAATGAGGATGTACTTAATCTCTTGAAGCAGATTTTCGTGTGACTCAATATTATTCTGACTCCTTGATCTTTATTTGGCTTGAGCAAATGATTCTGCTCCTGCTTAGACCGCAGTTCCTCTTCATGTCATATGCTCAGAAGCTGTTTCTTAATTTAAGCACCTTTTACCATGTGGGGAGAGTGAGGATGTTCGAAATCATTATGTCCTGATTTCTCTTTTTAACAATCTTAAAAATCAGTTTTCCCTTCAGTTTATCGCTGTCCTCTCATCCTATACTATAATTAGCAAAAGGAAGAAACCAGGCAGCACCTTCAACACCTTGCTTAACATCTCTTCAGCTATGTAAGTAATTTATTGTTTAAATGACCTGCTTTTCACCTTCTGGAGACACTTTTGCTATGCTTTCTGCTTCCATCTAATAAGAACCCCCTTCCAGTTTCTACTGAAACTTGCCAATCCCTTTGAGCCTTGGCCAGCATGTCCTCCAAGTTCAGATGTCTTCCAACAGTTGGCCTGACAAGCTAGGCTTTCTGCTACGCTCCTTACAGCCTTGGGCAATGCGTATACCTGTAATTCATTCTAATGGTTTTAATGAGAAATGTCCCTCATGGGATCATGGATTTGAATTCTTGGTTCCTAGCTATGGCACTGTTTTGGGAGGTCATAGGTGAGATCAGTTAGCTGAAGTGGGTCACCAGGACAGAATTATAGTTGTAGATGACTCCAGTTTTGGTTTCTGAGCAGAAGCCTCTCTGCTTCCCATATGATGTGACCAGCTGTGAGCTCTTGCATCAAGGTAGAGTCCAGCTACCCGGCCTCCCCTGGCATGAAACTAAGCGAAAATAAAACCATCTTCCTTAAATTGTTTCTTGCCAGATATTTGGTCACAGCAATGAGAAAAGTAACCACTCTACTGTATCCACGCCCTTAGGAGTCTGAGGGAGGATTATCACGAATTCAAGGCTGACTAAACTACATGGTTGAGACTCTGTCTAAAAAAAAGAAAACAACAACAACAACAACAAAAACCCCAAAAAGAAAACAAACAAAAAAAACAAAAAACAAATCTTCCAGTCTTTACCTCTGTCCAACTCCAAGGCTAGAACCATATTACCATGGCAGGAAGACTAAATCTAGCTCCTATGTTTATTGCTTTGCATTGATTTTACCATAAAAGCAGAGGTTTAAAATTCTGTATATTTATTAGCTTATAGATTCTGTAGGTCAGGTGACAGCATTGCTTAACTGGGTCTTACAATGGCCTTAATAAAGGTGTCCATAGAAAAAGAAAGTAGATTGATTCATGGTTGCCAGGAGCTGATGGGGGAGGGAAGCTGCAGCATAAAGGTTGGGAACTGCCTGTGGAGCAAATACCTCTGATTCCAGCCCTCCAGGCCCGAGGGAGGAGTACTATGACTTTGAGACCAGCCTGGATTCCATAGCAACTTCCAGGCCACCTTTGACTGTTTAGCAGAACACTATTTCAACAAACAAGCCAAGTTTTGGAATTACTAGTGACGATGGCTGCCTAAACTAGTGACCATGTTGAAGATATTAAATGGTATGCTTCAAGTGACAAATTTTTTTTTTTGGTCTTTTTTTGAGACAAGGGTCTCCCTGTAGCCCCAGCTGTCTGGGAACTCACGATGTAGACCTGGCTGGCCTTGAACTCACAGAGATCTGCCTGCCTCTGCCTCCCAAGTGCTGGGATGCTGGGATTAAAGGCGTAGGCCAGCACAGCGGCCACAATTTTCAATTTTTTTTTTGTCTTTTTGAGACAGGGTCTCCCTGTAGTCCCAGCTGTCCCAGAACTATGTAGACCAGGCTGGCCTTGAACTCATAGAGATCCGTCTGCCTCTGCCTCCCAAGTGCTGGGATTAAAGGTGTGCGCCACCACGCCCGGAACTCACAGAGATCCACCTGCTTCTGCCTCCCGAGTGCTGGGATTAAAGGCGTGCGCCACCACATCCGGCCTAAGTGACAAATTTTATGGTATGCAAGTTATCTTCATTTAAAAAACTATGTCAGACAGAGTTAGGTTCTCATCTGCAGCCTAACTGGGCAAGGATATGCTTCTAAGCTGTGATGGTTAATTTTGAGTACCAGCTTGACAAGACCTATAATTATTTATTTGGAGGGAATAGTCACCATTCATGTGGATGGCACCATCTCATGGTCTGGAGTTCCAGACTGAATAAAATGGGTAAAAGGAGAAAGTGAGC
This sequence comes from Nannospalax galili, assembly GCF_000622305.1. Classification (NCBI taxonomy): domain Eukaryota; kingdom Metazoa; phylum Chordata; class Mammalia; order Rodentia; family Spalacidae; genus Nannospalax; species Nannospalax galili. Next base: position 476,505 of record NW_008330347.1, read on the forward strand.
TGAGTACCAGCATTCATCTCTCTGCTTCCTGACTGAAGATGCCCTGTGATCAGCTGCCTCATACTCCTGGTACCATGCCTACCATGATAGACTGTATCCCCGGAAATATGAACCAAAAGAAACCTCGCCTCCCTTAAGTTGCTTTCGTTGGGTATTTTATGATAGAAGTGAGAAAGTAACATCCCTATCCATGTACCATCATGTAACTCATCAGCCTGTTTCTTCAAAGGCAGTGAGTTGGGCTTGCCTCTAGGAGATGGTATTACAGTTTTACAACCTTACATAATGTATTACATGCATGTAATCAGAACTTTCATGCTTGCTGTTTTCCCTTGATTATAAGTAAATCTCTGATTCCACACACAGAAGAAGTAAGGGTGTGAGTACCAAGAGGTAGAGATTTTAGAGTACCTGTCACCAGCTAGTCTGTCATACAGGAATAGAGTTTACTCTGGGATGCTGGGGTATTAAAAGATGCCTCTGTTTATGGTATTGAAAATGGAAGTAGACCCATTAAGAAACTACTGAAAAAAAATTCAGATGGAAGATGAGACCTGGGGCTATTATCGGGTTAACTCAGATCCAATTATTATTGTCCTTTATTGTTGGTCCTTCTTAGGGGTTCCTGGAACTTCCCAGAGCATAGGGAGACTCTCCCCCGAGCAGGTCCTGGCCTCCTCTGACATTACGGCCTCTTTAGTTCCACTCATTCTTCAGCCCAGTGAGAAAGGCAAATCTTTGACAAGATGTTTATTGAAAGACTTCTATGATGGAGGATGGAGAAATAGCTTAGCGGTTAAGAGCACAGGTTGATTTTCCAGAGCACCTGGGTTGGGTTTTCAGCACCTACAATGGAGGCTAACAACTGTCCATAACTCTAGTTCCAGGGAATCTGATGCCCTCTTCTGGTCTCTGTGGACACTGCATACATGCAGTGCATGTATATACATGCAGGCAAAACATTCATACACATAACACAAAAATAAATAAATTTCAAAAAAATTTTAAAGAGTCTTTTGTGAGTAGAGCGTGGCACTAAGACTGGAAATCTGAAGAGAAACAAGACACAGCTCTTCTATTAGAGAAGCTTATGTCCCACTGATGGTGTGTTAATGACCTTTCCACTGCTGTGACAGATGCCAGCGATTAATTAAAGGGAAGAAAGTATAACTCTCCCTCTTTCCCTCACAGTTAAATATCCCCATTTTACCCATGTCCCTCTTGGTAACCCTGTCTCCTACTATTCCTCTCTTTTAAGCTCCTTCTTTCCCTTTCTCTCCATGGTTCCTTTCCATCTTCCTGGTTCCTGCAGTCACATCAGGATATATACTCACATATAAGGATTTGGTGTTAAGATCCTCAAATGAGGGAGAACATACATCATTTGTGTTTCTGAGTCTGTATTACTTCACTTAGTACAACAGTTTCTAGTTCCATCCATAGAGAACATACATCATTTGTGTTTCTGAGTCTGTGTTACTTCACTTAGTACAACAGTTTCATCCATTTACCTGCAAATTTTGTGATTTCGTCTTTCTTTACTGCCAAGTAGAACTCCATTGTATAAATGTTCCACATTTTCGTTATTCATTCATCAGTTGAGGGGCATGTACTTTGTTTTCATTTCTTAGCCCCTGTGAAAAGAGCAACAACAAACATGGATATACAAATATCTCTGCAGTAGAATGAGTCTTTTGGGTATATGCCAAAGAATGGTATAACGTGATTTCGTCTTTCTTTACTGACAAGTAGAACTCCATTGTATAAATGTTCCACATTTTCGTTATTCATTCATCAGTTGAGGGGCATGTACTTTGTTTTCATTTCTTAGCCCCTGTGAAAAGAGCAACAACAAACATGGATATACAAATATCTCTGCAGTAGAATGAGTCTTTTGGGTATATGCCAAAGAATGGTATAACCAGATCATGTGGTATTCATTTTTAGTTTTTTAAGAGTTCTCCACACTGTTTTCCATAGATGTTGCATGAGTTTGCAATCATACCAGCAGTGAATGAGCGTTCCCCTTTCCCCACATCCTCTCCAGCATTTGGTATTATTTGTTCTCTTGATCCTAGCCAGTCTGACTCGGGTAAGATGAAATCTTAAAGTGGTTTTGATTTTCGTTTCCCTAGTTACTAAGGATGTTGAACACGTTTTAAGGTGTTTCTTGGCCATTTTTATTTCTTCTTTTGAGGAACCATGGTGGTAAAGGGGAAGAAAGAGCTCCAGAGAGGAGGGATCATAAGAGACAGGTATTATTAAAGGACAAATGGAAAAAATGGGGGTACTTTAACTGGGGAGGGAGGAGGGAAGGTTATACAGGAGAGAGAGAGAGAGAGAGAGAGAGAGAGAGAGAGAGAGAGAGAGAGGAGAGAGATAAATAACACTTAGCTGGTATGAAAAACAGAGGGAAATGTATTAGTTCAAAGGTCTACTGAAAAATTACATATAAAATACCTGTACATGAGTGCACCTGTATAGCTGAAGGCTACATAACAAGAGACAGTGCCAGACAGGAGACACCTTCCTTCGAGTTGTTTGCCAGGGTAGTCCAAGAGACTCCAAAAATTACACAGGCTATTGCTACAGCCCTTGATTACCTCCCAGAACTTGAAGGTTAGACCCTATTGCTGAAGACAGGACATACTTTGGATACAGGATTTGGAGCAATGGAGCTGGAACTGACCTGGAAGCCTCCTCCCTGAAGACTAGCTCTCGTATGTTTGGAGGACATTACGTAAGCTCCTAAGGGAGAAAATTAATCAATCGTTTGACCCCAGATTTAAAGCCTAACAATCATAAAAATGACTGACACAACAAACTATATTGGTGTCGTAATGACACTTTTATCTTGGGGGTTGAAAACAGCTACCTAATTAAACTTAAAGCCCAATTAGGAATCTAATTGGGAGGGGACTTGTATGGCATTGTAAACATAGCCAAATACACATGACTGGAGAGGTCCTAGATCTCAGAGCAAACCCTAAGTCTGTCACATCCTTAGACAAATGTAATTTCTTACTATATGCTAAATATGAATCCTTATGTTTATGGACAAGTGTGCCAGTCACCACACATCAAAGCTTCTTTTGCAACAGAGACTATTACACAGTTCCACAATTGGTCACACACAGAGAATAAGTGTCTGTGAGTTGCCCAACCCTAAGTGACACATCTGCAATGGAACTTCTATTCCTAAGGCTCATGGAACATAGTAGAACAAGGGGTAGAGAAAATACTAATGTGTCTCTCAACTCTAATCAGTGAAGCTGTTTCATGCAATAGAGGGTGATGAACACAAAGGGCCCCAAGTAGCCAAAGTGTAGAGAATAAGAGTCTGCAGAGTGTGAGTCCCTGGACAGAACTCCTATATTAAACCTCACCTACCCACAGCTCAGGGACCATTTTGGAGGAGGGGCAGAAAGATTCTAAGAGCTTTGTAAGATTGAAAAAAAAGAAAAGTCTTACAGGCTCCTGGGAAGTTGCTCTTATGAACTTACAGCAGTGGTGTCAGCATGTACAAGATTCATGCAAACTCAATCAGACCAAATCCCAGTATAGATCTGGGGAAATGGGCAGCAGGCCCCAACCTTAGCCTAAGAACTATTGGCAGCTGATTACTGGGTGAGGGAGAGTTGATCTTCTTTAAATATTTCAATATACATTAAAAATAAAAGGAGGAAAGCTTTATTTTGGCTCATAGTTCAGTTCATAGTTGCTTGGTCCTCTAACTTTGGCCTATGGTATCATGGTGGGAACACATGGTGAAGGTCTCTACACCTTATGGCTGCTGGGTAGCAGAGAAAGACAGAGATAGATATCAATATCCCCTTCAAGGGCACATCCCTAATGATCTAACTTCATCCTACCAGGCCTTATCTCTTACAAGTCCCACCACCTCTAAATAGCACCACAAGCTGGGGCCCTAAGCCTCTAACAGCTTCGGGGATGCCTATGAAACACAGCCTAACAGATGGTCATGCTGCATGGTGACACGCACTCTGACAGCTCATGAACAAGGATAAAGAGATAGAAGGAGCACAAACAGCATGCAGAACACAGCTTTTGGGCCATCTACAAAGCATCTGGGCCTCTTCTATAAATTAAGAGGTCAAGACTTGCTCCATAAAACAGTGTTATCATTGCCCTGCTGGCATTGTCTCTACACTCACCGCACCAACTACCCAGAGAGCCTTTCTCTGCCTTGCTAGTTCTTTTCTTCTGTTCCTAACTGGAATTGGGTCCTGTGTCCAGTCTTTATCTTCAGAGAAGTGCTGTCCAATATACATGTGATATGAGCAATATATATAAATAAAACATTTCTGGCAGTCACATTAAGAAAATTTAAGCAGGGCTCAGTGGTTATGCTTTTGCAGAGAACCTGGGTTTAGTTCCCAGCACCTATATGGCAGCTAACAACTGTCTGTAACTCCATTTCCAGGGGATTTGATGCCCTCTTTTGGCCTCCAAGGGTGTTGCATGACACAGGTGAACTTACATACATGAGGTAATATATTTAAACACATAAAACAATAATAAATAAAATAGTAAAAAACAAAAAAGTTAAGCAAAATTAACTTAATAATTTAACCCAATATATCCCAAACATGATCATTCTAACATATGATAATATAAAAATATTAATAGGGTCCTTGAAAAAGATCCTTTCCATATTAAATCTTAGCAGTTTTGGTCTGTTTTACAACTATAACCCATCTCAGTTTGCATTTAGACTGTACAAGATTTACATTGAAAAAGTAAATTTAAACATAACACAAATGACCCATGCACTAATCAATTGTGCATCTACCCCTAGGTCAGGACAGATCTTTACTGGAATCCAATTCAATATTCTTCAACACCAAAGAGTTATGTGAAACAAAACAGCTAACTTTAAAAGCTGGAGAATAATTGGGCTGGAGAGATGGCTCAGCAGTTAAGAGCACTGACTGCTCTTCCGGAGGACCCGGGGTTTGATTCCCAGCACCCACATGGTGGCTACAAACCATCCTTAACTCCAGTTCCAGGGGAATCTGAAGCCCTCTTCTGATCTCCGCGGCACTGAACAACATGGGTGCACTTACATACATGCAGGCAATATACTCATATACATAAAATAAAAACAGTAAATACAATATTAAAAATTAAAATCCAAGATCCTATGAGGAAAATAAAGAGAAGCAAATTACTTTGCATGGATAAGATAAAGCTGCAGGATAATTTTATATGGATTGGTTTAATGTAGTTCACATAATAAACCAAATATTAAAAAAAAAAAGAAAAAGTAGATTCACAAATCTGAAAATTCTCATAGATACTTAAAAGTTTTCCAATAACTCAGAAAAGTAGAGTATCCGTTTTTGAATTTATTTTAGAATTAAGATTAATAGAATAGTTCAGGTGCTCAGTCACCAGGGCCCTCATGTTAAACTTTCAACACCCACATGTGACAAGTGGCCACACAGAACAGGCCTCTGCTGCCTGGGTCCCAGCTCTATCACTCACCTCTGGTTCTGCCATCCTCCTACCTAGATTATATTTTTCACCAAGAGTGTCATCTCTACACATGAACCGGTGCACACTAGGGAGATGAATTTGTTGCTGATCATTTGTGCTCCAAGAGTTTCAAGCTTTCAGGATCAGGAATAATTCCTCTTCTACCCAGTGAGACCTTCAACAACTCAGCTACTGTTTCATTTAGCTCTGGGATATGGTCTTTTCAAGAGCCCCTCAAGGTACAAGGTAGGGAACACAGCCACTGAAAAGGAGAATGATGGAGGTACTACAGCATGGGTTAGGTAGTGTTGATGCCTGGTGTGTTGGGGGGGGGCAACTTTATACACATGGTTCATTGTGTTGAATGATGTCGTTGTTAAACATGGACCTTAAGAGATCAATTCACTTTTCACATTTTAAAATTTTTGTAATTTAAAATCTTTTCCCCAGGCTGGCTTTTTTTTTTCAAGCTTCAGATCTTTGACTAGAATTGGCTTGATTTATATAATCCCACCTCTGATATTTAGCCCCACCCCTTAGGTCTCTCCCTTACCACTGGCTTGTCAGGCAGCCCTTGCTGGACATCGATGTTCCCACCCTGCCCACTCCTGGTAGCCACCCAGCTCTCTCTCTCTCTCTCTCTCTCTCTCTCTCTCTCTCTCTCTCTCTTCCTGTGCGCCCCCCCGCTCTCTCTCTCTCTCTCTCTCTCTCTCTCTCTCTCTCTCTCTCTCTCTCTCTTTCTCTCTCTCCTGTAAGGAGTTCAGGCATGCTGCTGCTGCTGCTGCTGCTGCTTGGTGATGCTAGGCTAATCCTCCCCTAGCTATTTCAAGGATTAGTCCTGATGTCCAGTGCCCAGTGGCCACACATATGGGATTCAGGGCTGTGGAGACAACCAGCAAGGGAGGGGCACAGAGCCTATAATGCAGATCTAGGCAGGGTGGTGGCTCTTGGGAGTAGTTTCTGGATTCCTTAGAGTGTATCGTGGTGCATGGATTACAGCAAGATGGGTACTGTCAATCTGTGATGCTAGGTTTGTCCTTAAGTCTAAGAGCCACAGATCTGTGAGCCTGAAGTCTTTGGTTCCCAGTCTCTGACTGGAAGTATAGATGCACACACACACACACACACACACACACACACACACTCACACAGACTTCTTTTTTGTGTCTCTCTCACTCTGATCCACCAACCTCATTCTGACTTCCGAGAGTAAGCATTAATGGCTTGCTCAATTAGAATTATATTTTATGATTGTGTATGAGTATATTAATTGCACATATTGAACCATTTTCCTGCATCCAAAGTTCACTTTGTCTTCTGATTTTAATGAAAATCCTGCTGCAGGCCTTAGGTAGTCTGCTTGCTGGAAAAATCAGCTTGGGCCATGGCCTCTGCTCAGCTCCTCAGCTCCTGCAGACAGGAGTAAAGATGGTGGGAGAATCCTGAGGTCCTTAGCTGGCTTGTTCTGAGATCAAAGAGCATTGCTGAAGCTCCCTGACATCTACTCTGAAAGGAGAGTCTTTCCTTGCTTGAGACAGCCAGATGTTGCCCCCAGAAGGATGCAGTCATAGCTTTGTGAAGTTCTTCTTGACCCCATCCACACTCCTGCCACATGCCAGTACTCATAGTAAAGCCTGAGAAAATCTGAAGAATCGTTTCTTCCAAGCCCATAGCCACAATTCCAGGGTTCAAACACACTGGCTTAAGTGTGGACTTCTTTTGAAAGCATGCTAGACACTCTTTAAGATGTATCATAGGGACTAGAGAGATGGCTCGGTGGTTAAGAGAACTGGTTGCTCTTGCAGAGGACCCCGGTTCAATTGCCAGCACCCACATGACAGCTCACAACTGTCTGTAACTCCATTTCCAGGGGATCCAATGCCTTCTTCTGACCTCCTTAGGCATTGTACTACAAGGGCGCATTTACACACATGTAAGTAATACACACACACACATACACACACACACACACACACACACACACACACACACAAATAGCATAGTACAGTGGACAAGAGTGCTTGTTAAGAGGTGAGTCTGAGTTTGAAACCAAACTCATGGCATGCCTCATTACTCAGGAAGCTAAGGTGGGAAGGTGGCGTGCAAGGTAGTTAGTTCCTATTAAAAATAAATAAATACATACATGAAGAAGCTGATCTGCCTGACCTCGGACAGGTTCTTAAATCTCTCAAAGCCATATTTTTCTTCAACTGAAAAAAGAATGAAGGTAGCATGTTCCTTATCAAATTCTTCAACGTACAAGTGCTATACATGTAAGAGACTCTACATGTTGCAGAGTCTGGAGGTCCAGATGTTCACAGCCTGCTGCCATATCAACTGAAAACCAGGAGTCCAGAAATGATGAAGAGAGAAGGGTTTATTTACAGTTTTGGCCAGAACTGGGGAAAGGGAAATTCTCATTTTCTCTCTACCTTTCCTGTAGCAGTGTTACAACTTTATAGAAAAGATGACGCAAAAGCCAGGAAATATGCATGGTTTGGCTCTGAGTCTGAGCTGAGTGAAATCTCTTCCTGGGAGACAATGTCTCCTCCTCTGGCACCAGCCTCCATTCTATTCTGCATGGGATCTCCTGGGGAGCTTCCTATCCACAGGATCTGTCCTTTCAGAGCTCTGTCACACTGTCACATCCAGGCCTGTTGGGAAACAGTTGTTAGTGAAACTGTTTATAAATGTCCCACCTCTTCTTTGTTTTAAAAAAAATTGTATTAATTCCTTGAAAACTTCATACAATGAATTTTAAAATATATTTATTTTATTTTCACGTGAATGAATGAGTGTTTTACCTGCATGTAAGTGCATCCATGTCATGCAGTGCCCCCAGAGGCCAGAAGAGGGCAAAGGCCACAGATCCCTTGGAACTAGAGTTACAAATGGTTGTTAGTCATCATGTGGGTGCTGGGAACTGAACTCAGGTCCTCTGCAAGAGCAGTGAGTACTGTTAACCACTGAGCTAAAACTCTATAACATGCAGCTTATAACAGTATATATGAAAAAATAATCTATAGAACAGCAGAGGTAGGGGGCATTCTTACTTAACTGCTGAGCCACCGTTCCAGGCCCTCATACAATATATTTTTATCATGTTCAGTTCCCTTCCCAGGTCCTTCCAGTTCCACACTCCTTCCATGCTTGCCCAATTTTGTGTCCTCTTTTATTAAAAAAAAACAAAAACAAAAAAACAAAAAACCTAAAAACAAAACAACAAAAAAACTACTGAGCCCAATTTGTGTTGCCCAAATACCCTTGTATGTGGGGTCATTCCCCAGAGCATGTCCCACCTTTCTTCTCACAGTACAGGCACCCTAATTTCACTACAACTGTATATGCAATTTGCCCCTTGCATAGCCTGGCATAGAGTAAGAACGCCGTAACAGGTGCTTAGTCCTGTAGTCTGCTTCCTATCCACCTCTTTCACCTCATCTGCACTCCTCTCTGCTTCTGACCATCATCAAACTGAGTATAGTCTTGTTTCTGGAACTCCACATCCATTTGCGTGCATTCTCACCTCCATGGTGGCTGTAGGAGAACCTGGCTAGGGCTTCCTTTCAGGTCCATAGCTGGACTACATTTCCCAGGCTCCTTTGGAAGTGACCATTCAAGATGTAGCCAATGAAACAGGCCTGGGAGTGGTAGATGCTGCTTCTAGGCCTGCTCCAGCAGACCTCCCACAGGCTCTTATCATTGCAGTTTCTGTTTCCAATCAGCATAACAATCTTAGAAGCTGCTTTTGCTAAAAACCACTGACTTCTTGCTTGGGCCCACAAGGTAACTAAAAGCAGGATGAAGGTCTGATATCTTTGCCTTCATTTTGTGCCTCCACGTTGACTGAAGGTACAGAGAGAGGTCCTTAACCGATCCTCTTGAATCACCTTGAATTAGAAAAAGAGCAAAACCTTGCAAGTCAGCCCACCCTTCACCCCAGATGAGGATAATTATCCCTGAAAGTGAGGCTGCAACTTCAGAGAGGAACAGGTTAACAATTTAGCAGACTAGTGTGCAGGGCCGGAGCTGGTGGATCTGTGATGGGCAGGAGCACACCTTGAGCAGGGAGACTTCATTACTCACACCTCATGCCTTTTATTTAAACCCAAATCTCTCTTCTCTCTTTTAGATTTATTTTATTTTTAATTATGTATGTGGGTGGGGTTGGGTGGGATATGTGCATGTGTGTGAGTTGAGGGTGCTCACAGAGTCTGGAGTTACAGGGGATTCTGAGCTACCTGACATGAACACTGGGAACCAAAATCAGGTCTTCTGCAAGAGCACTAGCGAGCCCATCTCACCAGCCCCTAAACCTAAATTTTATATTAGTACTGGGAAGATGGACTTGGATACTACTGAACTCCTTTATTTATTTCTCTTCCCAATATGGACACATTGAATAAACCTTTTTTTTTAACCATTACGCTTTAATTGGCATGTTGGAATGAATAGCTGTAGCTTGATGGAGCTGTCAGAGTCCAGGCTTTTATGCAAAAAGCTCCAATGATAAACTTTTAAACTGAGCCAGGAGAAAAGATGTCTTTTGGTGCCAGTCACTTGTAGCACGTCAACCCTAGATAGAGAAAGGAAAGATTGGATAGTTTCACAGTGCTGTTGGAATCACTTCTAGTCCGGGGACTTTTCTTATCGGGCAGCTTTAGCCAGCATCGGTTTCTTTCCATTACTGGTCGATAAAGCAGAGGACAGAGTGTTTGGACTCTGTAGGTCCTGAAGTTTCATCCTTGGTAAGTTCTGCCTGATAGATGCACCTCAGGCATTACCCTTCCTTTTCCTTGTCATTTGGAGGCTCTTCTGGTCTGTTCGTGCTCTTTTTGAATTCATTTGAATTTCTTCAACTTATTTAACAGGAAATCTGGGTTCCTTTTCTGTTGGAACTTTTCTGATCTTTTAGAATTCTGTTGGACCATTTAGGCACAACTGCCCTTAGTATGACAGGCTTTGTCTTTAAGACCTCTTTTGAGTGAATTTGGAGTTCTATTATACTATTTGGGCAATTGCCAGTATGGCAGGGAAGCTTGACTTCTGCAGTTTTGTGTGGGTAACTATACAGGGCACACAGAGAACTAACTATTGGAAGCTAGGTAGAAGGCTTGAAGGTCATTAGGGATGGATCCCTCTTTCATTATTCATAGTAAGGAAAACAGGCAACTGAAATCACAAGACCCCAATTATTATTCAAAGAAATGAAATCTGATTCTTATCTCTGGCTCTAGATGGAGAATGACATTCTAGACTGCCTAGAGGTCATTAATAGATAAACTGTTTTACTAGTTTCATTTTCTGTTGCTGTGATAAAATACTCTGACAAGAGCAACTTAGGGAGAAAGGGTTTATTTTAGCTCACAATTTCAGGTTATAGTTCATCAGTGTGGGGAAGTCAAGGTGACAGGAACTCGAAGCAGTTAGTCATATGCATTAGTAAAGATCAGAGAAAATAGATGCACGAATGCTTGTACGCAGTTCACTTTCTCTTAACCTTTTAAGATACTATCTAACCAGAGGCTTTATGGTAAACAAAGACATTTGGTTGTCCCTTCCCATAAAAGTCAATCCAAATGGACCTGAAAATTCCCTGAACAGAAAATTGCCCCTCAGGAGAAGCCATCTGTTCTAGAGGCTTTAAAAATAGTGTAAAACTGATCTAAAATGTTGGTTAGCATAATGGTCTCTGTTCACCATCCACTCTTACTCCTTGAGAGTAATAAACTTGTAATAAACTTGACCCATCTTCCACACTCCACTCTGTGTGTCAGATCTGAATTCTTCTGATGGGAATCCAGAGTGAGATCTTGGTGACACAGACATGGAAAAAGATTAAGTCTGTATATCTTGGTGCCCCCCCCCCCAGGGAGAACTCCAGCTGACTAGTTGTTTGTAAAACATATGAGATTTATCTAAGATGCACTCTGAATTAATGTAATTATTTTATGTGTCATTTTGTCTGTGTCTATAATAGCTGCCTTGATGGAGGCTGAAAAATCTGATAGGTATAGCAAGCGTCTCATTAGAAATTTATCTACGTGATGGGTCCCTAGATTCTGAAGAGAAGCAGAAATGCTTTCTGGTCCATTCTGCTTGACTGCAGGAAGACTAGGGTCTTTATAGAAGTTTCCGAGGTGGATGGCATGTAGCAGTCTTGTGGGGAATTATATAAGAAGAACATACCTTTTTCCTGAGTTGGAAGAAACTCCCAATAGCTCATCCAGGAGGCACACATTAGGGTTGATCATCCCCTAACATGAACTACCAAATGTCCCTTGATGTTAGGACTTCTCAAGTCAAGTAAGAGGGGGTACTGGCTCATTGGTGACACTCTAGGAAGGAGTGTCACCATTAATTAAACAGCTCACGTTATTGACACATAACAAATCCCCTAGCATTAACTTTTGCTTTAGTCAACAAGATGAACCTATAACCTAAAACTCAACCTGCCCCCAGAATTCCTAAAAATAACCAACTAATGTACCTGTAGCTACTTGAAATGTTTTGCATTTTAAAAACCCATTTTGTGCTAAAATGATTATTTTTGACATGCCTAATTAAGACATGATTTTTTTGGACTTGGGCCAAGGCTTGTTACCTGTCTGCGTTGTTTCCTTCTTTTTACTGTCCATTGAAAAGCTGATTATGCAAGGGCTTTATCTCAGTCAGGCCTAAGTAAAATGTAGATATTGAAATGTTCATTTTTAGCTTCCTGGTGGAATGATTAGGATTTAGTGCTTTCAAATGTTAATTCTAGAAACTGAAGCTTATAAAAATTAAATCTTACAAGAAAAGTTTTATTTGTGATTTAGTTGACCATAGCCAAAATGTTAATGTGTTTTTAATGCTTTATATTCAAACCAACTAGACTTAAAATTTTCATATAGTAAAACTTACAAATTTTTATCTATTATTTTTATTTTATGTGTATGCTTGTATTGCCTGCACATAAGTAAGTGTACCCATGTTGTGCAATGCCCACGGAGAACAGAAGAGGCCGTCAGATCCTCTGGAACTGGAGTTACAGACAGTTGTGCTGGGATTCGAACCTGGGTCTTCTGCAAGAACAGTCAGCGTTCTTAACCGCTGAGCCATCTCTCCAGCCCCCAAAAGGGCTAATTTTAAAAGACACAAATTTAGTATTTTGTTCTCTGCTAATTTTATCAGTCTTTTGACAAAATCAAAAGTGATTCAAATTTCTGTTTAGATTGAAGTCTTTTAATTTTTACTTATTTATTTTGTGTAAGAAGCATGTACCATGATGTGTATATGTGGAGGTCAGAGAACAACTACTGGGAACCTGTTCTGTCCTTCTACCATATGGGTTCTGGAATTGAACTCAGGTCAGGTATGGCTTGTGGCAAGTTCCCTTACCCACTGAACCATCTTACCATCCCGTAGGCTGAATGAAGTTCACTAATGACCACTTTATAGCTCTAGTTAAAGTAGTTATAGAAGGCTATCACAGGCATGCACCAGGTAATTAGTCTATTTATGGTCATTGGTGCTATTTTAAAAGAAACTATAACTATTTCAAAATACAAAGTTATCTTAAGGGATTTTTCTGTGGTCAAAATTTAATGCATTAATATAAAACTAGAGTGTCTGAAATTAAAAAAATTATTTTTAAAATTTTTATTTATTTTTTATATTATGTGTATGAGTGTATTGCCTACATGTATGTAAGTGCACCCATGTTGTGCAATGCCTGATGAAGTCAGAAGAGGGCATCGAATTCCCTGGAACTGGAGTTACAGATGGTTGTTAGCTGCCATGTGGGTGTTGGGAATTGAACCCTGTCCTCTACAAGAACAGCCAGTGCTCTTAACTGCTGAGTCATCTCTCCAGATCCAAGAAAACTTTCTTTAAAATTTTGTTCTATTCTTAGTAACATTTGAAAAGGAAAATTGACTTAGAGGACAAGATTTTGTGTTTTTTAAGATAATTGTTTATGTTTTCTCTTGATTTGGTCAGACTTTTGACTACTTAGGAAACTGAATCTTAACAAAGTCAAGGGTCATTTAAGGATATGTTTATGTTAAAGTCTTTTAAATGACTGCTTTGTAAACAATGATCATTTTAAAGTGATTTTTAAAAAATATTATTTTAATAAATATTATTAAATTTTATGTGTATGAATGTATTGCCTGCATGTATGTAAATGCACCCATGTTATGCAATGCCTGCAGAGGTCAGAAGAGGGTATCAGATCCCTTGAATGGAGTTTTGGATGGTTGTTAGCTGCCATGTGGGTACTGGGAACCATACCTGGGTCCTCTGTAAGAACAGCCAGTGCTCTTAGCCTCTGAGCCATCTCTCCAGCCCTTAAGGTGATTTTAGTACCTTTAATATCCTATGTAAATTTGTGCATGAAAATATGTACATCCATGTGTTTAAACTTTATCTAAATAATATATAAAAGTTGGCAGAGTTAAAAGCATGTAAGTTTAACATACACAAAGTGGCCAATGGGGGCTCTCTTTTATACAATATACACTGCATCTGGACTTTCAAGTTATAAAATGGCCAATAAAGTTTTTGTTATTTCTGATATTTGTAATCAGTAACATTCAAATGGAAAACTGGCCATTTGGGAAGTCCTATTTAAAACCTGGTTACATCTATTTGCTTTGACAAAGTAGGACTTCCATTACTATATATATATGGGATAATAAGTCTATTTGTGGTCACTAGTACTGTTCCCTAAGTTTGTAAAAGGCCTAAAGCTTGACTTTTGCTAGCGCTATAATAATATCCTGTATAATATAATCTAATCATCTGAAGGATTCTAAATACAGCTTCAAACTTAAAAATTTGTGCGTGTGTGTGTGTGTGTGTGTGTGTGTGTGACTTCTGTGTAGGCATAATGCTAATTGTGGTGAGCTCTTCTGTATGTTGATTATATTCATGTTCCTCAAGCTTATCAGCCTTTAAAAGCACAAAACATAAGGAAACACTTCTGTTAGTTACTTTTTCCCTTGAGGTAGTGGTCTTGTGTGAGCCGTCAGGAAGCAGAGCGAGGACTGCTGGTGCTCAGCCGCTTTCTCCTTTTCATTCAATCTGGGACCCCAGTCTGTAGAATGGTGTTGCCTCTACTCAGGATAGGTCCTCTGTCCTCAACCAACCCAATCTAGAAACTCTCTCAAAGGCATGCCCCGAAATTTATATCCTAGGTAATTCTAGATCCTGTCAAGTTGAGAATATTAATTGTTACAACACTTTACCAAGCTGGGGTCCTCCAAACTAAAATTGCTAGTGATGCTGACCTTTGCCAGCTTGTGTTTGTGTGTTCCTAATTGTACCATGACCATCATCATTAAGTAAAGATAATTATTTTGTCAACTGCTAAGCTTTCTGCAAAATTTTAACCAGGGATATTGTAAGTCTTTTGTGATCCTTCTCTAAAGAATTTACAACCAAATGGGACTGGAGAGATGGCTCAGCAGTTGAGAGTACTGCCTGCTCTTGCAGTGGACCCAGGTTCAATTCCCAGCACCCACATGGTACGGGGCTAACAACCATCCCTAATTCTAGTTCTGGGGAATTCACCACCACCTTCTGACCACCTTAGGCACTGCATGACCCAGATGCACTTACACAGATGCAGGCAATACATTCACACACTAAAGATATAAAAATAATTATATATATATATATATATATAATTTGACTATAACATACTTTATTTTCAAACTAGTTTTTCTTTAAATGTTTTCTCTTGTTGACTGTATTTTGTACTCTTGTTAAAGTTTCCAACTGTTACCAATCTATAAATTTACAACTTCTAACAGGATAACTTGAGCAGTATTTTTTGATATGTGGAAACATCACCCATTTGACAGTGTTAAACTTGGGAATGGATTCCAAGGACATTCAACCTAAGAATCCTTCTTTAACCCTCTTTGGTTGATTGAATTTGAACTGCCCAAAGTAGGGAGGATTCTTCAGTAAGTCCTTAACAGCCCCCCCCCCATCAACATGGGATCAGATCAGACAAATTGGGACTGATATCCCAATGACAAGGGATAGTGAAAACCAAACCACTACATGGTTAATCAATAATTCTTCAGAGAAATTTTCTCAGAGACAAGGGGCAAGTTATCAAAATTGGAAGTGAAGTCATGTTGGCCATGGTGGAACCCATTACAATCTCAATGAAGCAGGAAGTAGGACAGAGAGTAAGGTCCTGGAGAGCCATGCATAAAGGCTGCAAAATTAGCGTGTGAAAGAAACCAGCTGGCAGAGAGGAAGCTTTCAGACCAAGGCCACTGGCATAGGCACAGAGATATTCCAGTGTCTGAAGGTGGCCTGTGACCCATTATAATACTAAAAGGCACATTCCTGGGTAGAGATTTAAGATATTAATTAGGGGGCTGGAGAGATGAGTCAGCAGTTAAGAGCACTGACTGCTCTTGCAGAGGACCTGGGTTTGATTCCCAGCACCCACATGGCAGCTACAAACTGTCCTTAACTCTAGTTCCAGGGGAATCTGAAGCCCTCTTCTGACCTCCATGGCATTGCACGGCACGACACAGGTGCACTCACATACATGCAGGCAATACACTCATACACATAAAAATAATAATAAAAAGATGTTAATTAGACATAGGATGCATGAAGTTGTATATAGAATTACATATATCTGATAACACATGTGTGAGAAAGCCCGTGCTATGCAAATAATCCACACAATGTCCTACGTGGCATAACAGTCCCCATCCTTTAAATTTTTTGATTTGTTCATTCTTATGTGCATAAGTGTTTTGTCTACATGTATTGAAGTTCACCTGTGCATGCAATGCCTGTGGAGACCAGAAGAGGGCATCAGATTCCCTGGAACTAGAGTTAGGGATGGTTGTTAGCTGTCATGTGGGTGCTGGGAACCAAAGCCAGCTCCTCTGGAAGAGCAGCCAGTGCTCTTAACCACTGAGCCATCTCTCCAGCCCTCAAAGCCCCCACTCCTTGTAAAGCAGTCCCTCTGACTTGCTTCCTCCCTTGGAAGTGAGTATTTTTCTAATAAATTGCCCTTGCTTCTGCTACTAGCCTACTACCCTGATGTCTTTGTCTACTTCCTTGTTCCAGAACCCAAGAACTTTGAATCTCTCCAGAGGTGCCTACCAAACCCCAACATTCATCAGTATCACCAACACTTGGGAGATTGAAGCAGGATTGTGAGTTTGAGGCCAACATAGGCTTCATCAGGAGATATTGTGTCAAAGGCAACAAAAAATTGCAGTCACTAATGCCAGCCCTTTCAAAAGTGACTGAAGCGAAGGGGTTATGGAGAGATGCTTCTAATGCATGGTTGCCTGACACTGAATTTCTCCGACAAGAATCCATCCTTAGCAGTTCATGCTCAGTTATTTAGCAAGGAAGATGACCCTTTTGACTTTGGCTCTTCTTGGCATTCTGCCTCATAGTGGCACTACACACTTGAACATCTGGTTTTGTTTTTCACTTATGTGTTTAGCCAATACAGCCTGTCCACTTCTCGTGTGCTAGTTTATCACTAGGTCACAGGAACCATAAAGCCAGATTCTAATATTTTAATTCCCTCAATACTGAGGAATGTTCAAGCACAAGATGGGCATTGAAACAGAAGTCACTTTTGCTGAAAAGCATTGATTTTTCACCTGGTGTACAAGGTAACTAAAAGCAGGATGAAAACCTGGTATCTCTGCCTTTATTCTGTGCCTGTATTTTGACTGAAGGCAGAGAGATTAGTTATTGTCCTTAACCTTTCTTCTTGAGTCACTGTAAACTCCAGGAAGAACAAAACCTCAGAATAGACCCCATACCTCAAATGAAGGCACTTATCCATGAGGGTGAGGCTGCATCCTAAGGAAGTAACAGAAACAATTTATCAGATGACCTTGCAGAACTGGAGCTGAAACACTGATGGGTCAGTGATGGATGGAACCACAGCTTGGACTCTTCAGTATATACCTCTTGCCTTCTGTTTAAACCCAAACCTCATGTCAGTGCTGGAAAGGTGGACTTGGGGTCACTGGATCCCTCTATTTGTTCCTCTTCCTAATGTGGCTACATTGCATACACTTCCTTTCTCTGTTTTCTATCATTAGATCTCTGTTCCTGGCATACTGGGACAGGTGGCAGAGCCTAGCTTGTTGAGACTGCTGAAACCAGGGCTTTTGCACAAAAAATTTCCTGTAACATTGGAACCATATGTTTAAGCCTGAAATGGCAGAGCCACAGATGGAAAGAGCCTGAGTCTCTGACTTAAAACTCACAGAGTGGGGCTGGCAAGATGGCTTTGTGAGTAAAGGCATTTGCAGTCTCATGGTACAAGCCTGATGACCTGAATTTGATACCTGGAGCCCATGTGGTGGAAGGAGAGAACTGACTCCTGAAAGTTATTTCTGATCTCTACAAGTGTGTCACGGAACATACATGTGCGTGTGCGCACATGCACGCGCGCACACACACACAGTAAATACAATAAATATAAAAACAAAATTTAAAAAACCTCATGGAGAGGGGGCTGGAGAGATGGCTTAGAGGTTAAGAGTACTGACTGCTCTTGCAGAGGACCCAGGTTCAAATTCCAGCACCCATATGATGGCTAACAACTGTCCACAACTCCAGTTCCAGGGGATCCAATACCCTCTTCTGGCTTCCATTGGGTATTACATGATACAGGTACACTTACATACATACAGGCATAACACTCATGCATCTAAAATAAAATTAAATAGATAAAAAGTTTAAAGAAAACTCATGGAGAGTCACTAGCTATTTAAATGCTCCATTAGTGATAAATAAATGTCCATTTTATTTAAGTCTTCTGTCTGTCTGTCCATCTGTCTACCTATCTATCATCATCTACCTACCTACCTTCCTACCTATGTACCTATTCACCTACATATCTACCTACCATAAAAATGTGCTCCCAAGCACCTCTACCGCCTCCATCACAGCACAGCTCATATTTTGCTTGTGTTTGAAGGCACAGGACAAGCAATGAATGTGTCCTGAGAAAATTATGTCAGGGGCAGCTGCTACACACCCTCATCCTGTAGTGGAAGAGAGGAAAGAGCATCAAATGGGACACACAGAAAAACCCTGACCTCCTGCTTCCACATCTGCTGTCTATGGTGCAATGCTCTGTGACTGCAGAGGCTTTTCCAATCTCCCATATTCTCTGATTCCATCTTTAAAAAATATTTGATTTATTATTTTTATTTTATGTGTATGAGTGTATTACCTGCACATATGTAAGAGCACCCACATTATGCAGTGCCCAGGGAGGTCAGAAGAGGGCACTGGGTGCCCTGGAACTGGAGTTATGGATGGTTGTTAGCTGCCATGTGGGTACTGGGAATCGAAACCGAGTTGTCTGCAAGAGCAGTCAGTGCTCTTAACTGCTGAGCCGTCTCTCCAGCCCCTCTGACTCCATCTTAAATCCAGAATAATCTCAACATGAAGGGGGATGGGAAAGCCTGCAACAAACCTGGGATCCAGCATTGGTGAAACAAGCAGGGCATGCAGAATAACGCTGACTGGCACTGACAGCCCTGACATCGTTTATCTGTAATTGAGGTGACATCCCCATAAAATTTACCATTCAAAAGTGAACCATCAATGGAATTTAATGCATTCATTTCTGTGCAACTAATACTTCCGTATAATTCCAAAATATATTTTTCTTCCCCAACAAAATCTGGATTTAGTAAGCAACCACTTCCAATCCCCATTCTTCCCAGCCCCAGAAACCACCGATTTCCATGCTCTGGATATTTCATATGAATGGAATTATAAAACAGAAGTCTTGGGTCTGTCTTCCATCGTCTCATAGAGTGGCTTGGGTGTTCACTCACCTGGTAACATGCTTCTACACTTTGCTCCTTTCTATGGCCAATAGTTACCTTGTGCTTGTAGCATGACTTGTGTGTAAGGCTGCAATGCTAGAACCCAACTGATGCTCTGGCCACACCTGCAGCAGCCCCTCCTCTCTCACAGGTACCAGGACAGGCAACTACCGAGACACTGAGTCTCTAGCTAACAGATTTCTAGATGCCAGACTTTCTCACCTGGGGAAATGAGTTCACCTCAGAGGGGATACTGGAGGGGTATTGGTGGCCACACATGCTGCTTTCCTTCTCTGCCTCCTGCTGAGACTCAGAGAGTCTGGTTGCAGGCTTATGCCATGCAACCACCCCATCCTCAGAAAGGTATAAGAGACCCCCACTTCTGTCATGTGGACTCTGAGTCCTCTCTTCAGAGACCCAGCTGTGCTGTCTGCTTCTGGTGCTGGGGCTGAACTCTCCTCAGAGCCCCCATCTTGTTGTTGTCTATATCTGTCCATGGTGTTAATAGCTCTTTTAATAAACGCCATACCCCCAACAATCTAGCTCAGTGTCCCTCTTGAATCTGTATCCCAAGACCTTTCAACCTGTTTTCCCATTCATCCAATAATGTACTTGGGTATTGCTTTTTGTTTTAGTGCTGAGGATCCAACCTAGGGTGCTGTGCATACCAGGTAAGCATTCTATCAGTGTGCCATACCTCTGGAGTATCAGTGTGCTTAGCTTCTGGAGCATCACTTTAAACACCTGAGATGTGTTAACTCATTTAAGCTTCACCACAAAGACAGGTGCAGTTGTTGGTCCTAAATCATTAGTATTTCTACTTTTACTTTTTTACTTTTTTGAGACTCTGTCTCATATGCCTAGGCTGGCCTCAAACTTGACATGTAACCAAGGATGACCTTTAACTTCTGATCCTCTTGCTTCCACCTCCCAGTGCTAGAATTACAGTAAGGCACTACCATACCCATTTTAGACAGTGCTGGGGCTCAACACCAGGACTTCATACATTCTAGGCAAGCATCCTACCAACTGAGCTATGTCTCCAGCCCCTTATATTTATTATTATTTATGGTGTTGTGAACTGAATCCAGGGCCTTATACATGCTAACAAGCACCCTACTGCTGAGCTTACATCCCAGTTCCTTGACCCTACATTTACAGAAGAGACTGAAGCACAAATAACATGCCTGAGATCACAGAGCTCAGATGCAGAACGAGGAGAGGCTGTGTACACGAGCACTGGGCTTTAGTGCCAGTCTGAGAACACCCCAAACCATGTGCTGGGGGCTAAGCTCTCTGTATTGCAGATTTCACGAAGGAGGTGCCTTGGGCTGCAATCCTCAAAGAAGTTTCTTTGGGGAGTAAGACTATTTACAGTTTAACTCAGGGAAGGTCAGGATGGGGCAACTAACTCTCTGTGAACACTGGGATCTGTGAGTGTTTAATGTAATTGGTTCCAGAGTCAGCTATAATGTCAGCCCAAGGCTCCCATGACAGACATTTCTTGCCTTGGCCTGTACAGCATAGTGCTCTCTGGACAGAGAGCCATGCCCAGGCTTCTTTGTAATGCATTAGGAACCTGAACAAGAGGAGATGGCTGTCTCATCCAGCTGGCAGCATCCTGTCTGTCTATGTGCTTAGAAGCTGAGACATCTCTATATTGCTATCTTTAGGCACCGATGGAAACCTTCCTCAAAAGCAGGGCATCTGGGTAAAATTTAATAGCAAAAGAGCTAGGTGCTAGGGGAGGACACAGCTTTCCTGAGGTTCTTAGTACCCTTCTGCCCCCATGATATTGGATTGAACCCAGGGTCTGTGTATGAAAGGCAAGTGCTCTCTTGCAGAGCTATATCCACAGTCCCTAAATTGTATTTATTATTTTAATTAATTTATTTTTATTTTATGTTTATGAGCATTATGCTTGAACGTATGTTAAGTGCATCTGTGTTGTGCAATGCCTGGAGGCCACAAGAGGATGTTGAATTTGCTGGAACTGCCATGTGGGTGCTGGGATTTGAACCCAGGCCCTCTGCAAGAGCAGTCAGTGCTCTTAACCTCTGAGTCATCTCTTAAGCCCTTAAATTTTGTTTTGAGACAAGGTCTCCCTAAGTTGCCCAAGCTGATCTTGAGCTTTTGACTGTCCTGTCTCAGCTTCCCAGATGCTAGGATTACAGGCCTGTGCCACCATGCCCAGGAGGGTTCCAATCTTGTCCCTTTGATCTTCCTTAGAGCAGGGCCTCAGAAACTGTGCTATCCTCTCATTACATCTTCATGAAGAATTTCTGAGGTCAATGCTCAAAAGAATCAAGAGGCTGCAAAGGTTAAAGAGGCCAAAGACTTCTGCAACCTGTTCAGACCCCAGCTGGCCAGCAAAGGCAGGCAGGACCTCAGTGTCCCGAGTGGGAACGGTAGCCAGCTCTTCTTTGTCCTCTTTGTAGCCATTATAAAGACAGTAACGTGCAGCTCTCCTCTGAGAAGCCCAGACCCACGTTTTGGTATGTCTTATTCTTGCCCTGAATGTCTATTAACCCCTCTGCTTAAAAACAGTCTGCCAAGAGGGGCTGGAGAATTGGCTCAGCGATTAAGAGCACTGGCTTCTCTTTCAGAGAAGGCTTTCTCTTTCAGGTTTGATTCCCAACATCCACATGGTGGCTAACAACCATCCATAACTCCAGTTCCAGGGGATCTGACACCTTTTTCTGACCTCCGTGAGCATTGTATGACATGGGTGCCCTTACACACATGCAGGCAATGCACTCATACACATAAAATCAAAATAACGAATAAAATATTTTTAAAAATTTGTCAAGTGATAGAGGCAGGAAGATTTCTGTGAGTTCAGGGCCAGCCTGGTCTACATAGTGAGTTCCAGGCCAGCCAGGGCTGCATAGTGAGACCCTGTCTCAAAAAGAAAAAAAAAATATCATTGTTAAAAATGCTTTTTAATAAATGACAACCCTGCTTCATACTTGTTGTTCCTGAAATTCCTCTTTGAGGGGAAGCTATGTAGAGGTCCCTGGGGGGAAGGGAACGACTCAGGGTGCTGTATCTCCATCCCCACCCTTGCTGGTACAATCACCACTGAAACTGCACTCATTAAACAGAAGCAATCCGCCTTCAACCTTGCTTCGGCATCCCTGGTTACCACTATTTAACTTTGCGTATCTACACACATGATCCTACATCCCTGTCCTTTTGTGTCCCTGACTTCTGTATTTAACTTTTGAAGAGGGTTGGGAACTAAGTGTCTTCAGTCATAAAGGTAAAGACAAGCAAGTCAGGTATGCTGGATTTATTAGGGTAGCTGAGAATTCAAGGCTGGAGAGACCGGTGCTTTTCTGGTGAGTAGTCCTGCACTAGGGTATACACAGGGCAAATAGTATCTGTGCTCAGTATGAGATCTATGTGGTGGGGACTCTGGGCAGCACAGCTTTGGGGGAGGAAGCCACATTGGTGGGAGACCTTGCTGAGACCTGGAGGGATCCATCTTGGGGATGCATGTCCTATGAAAGGCCAGCAAGAAGATCCAAATCTATCACTCTGCCCTGCTTGGGGACCACAGTTTATGTAGTACCCTGCATCCTGACCTGCTGAGGCCCTCACTTGCCAGGCTTGGCTTCTGACTTCCAGAGCTGCCCTGGCTCCTGGAGGCCATTATCTACAGGGCTGTGGCCCCACTGCCTGGTCCCAAGGCTTCTGCCCTGTGTGCTTCTTGACAACCTTGATAAGGAAAATAAGAGTCCCTGAGGATGATACACCCAAGGGTTCCAGGAACTTCTGAGACTTCAGACTATATCATGAGACAGGTGCATGGTGTGTGTTCAAGTTTCTGGGAGAGTCTTTTCCCAGACTCTCAGGCAGTGCTGTTCAATGGAAATCTATCATACATGATAAATATGCGCAACCTGAAGAATGTGTAAAAAATCTTGATGAACATGGCATGGATGCAAGAGAAACACCATTACCCAAGAACTTTTGCTTATGGAGCACATGAAAAGGTGAAAATAATTCAGCAGGAAAGACCAAAGGCCTAGCATGAGCTGGAAGAGTTAGCGTTCCTCACAATACAACTCCCTAGAAGATGGCTTTTCATTCATTTTTTAACTTTCATTCTTCATTACATCTGCTTTGTCTTCTTAGCTATTTGCTGTTTCTTTTAAACAAGTAACAGGATTTCCATCATCCTTAGATGAGCACTCTCCTCCACCTCCATCCCAACTTGTGTCTGGAGTTTTCCCAGTAGAGATACACAGTGGTATGTACATCACTCTAGAGTTTGTTGTAAAGATAAACCATTGGAAGTAATTAGAAAATGCTTACCTCACAGAGGGACTCAGAGTAGATTCCTTTTTTATTTGCATTGTGTGTGTGTGACACACACACACACACACACACACACAATGCGAATATATCAGCAGGGAAGGGAGGGACTGGAAGTTAGGAAATGTTACTACGCTTTAAAGCAAAATACAGCTAGTTTATAGTACAACAGGGCAGGTAGTTGAAAATGGCCTGTAGCCTAGGGCAATCTGCTGTGTGTGTGTGTGTGTGTGTGTGTTCATGTGTGCTGGGGAGCAGGGTTCGCCTCTTGGGAGAATTACTTCATAGTTCTAGTGAGTTCCTTTATGTACAGTTTCCTGGCATCTAATCATATCATGGGAAGGAGGACAGTACACACTGCCAGATAGAGAGTTCTGGGAGATTAAATGATGTGCACATCATTTCCAGTTATACAATGTTTGCCATTCAAATAAGGGCCATGCAAATTGGGGTAATGCAAATAAGGCAGTCTTGGTTGATCTAAGTTCAGCCCTGGTCAAAAGCTGGGGTCACTGGGTATCAGACTGCGATTCTGTGGTGTCTGGTAATAGCACTCCCCCCCGATGGCAATTGTAATAGGTTTTCGAAAGTTTCCTGGTGGGGACAGGCTCCATTTTCTAGTCTCTTTTTGGTGGCTTTCTCTCTACAGTTTAGCTTTACATATGTAAGAAATAAATCATTATGGTCCATTTCCAGTATGAGGTGCATCTAAAGCTAGTCAGCATCACAGCAGGAGGCACTTGGCCTGTATCTTCCCAGGCTGGCAGCTGGCGCTTGCTTCTCTGGGTGCTCTCAGTTCATTTTAGGGTTGAGAAGTTACAGGCAGTTTGCTAGTTGACTGAGCCCATATATCAGAAAAGGAGGGACTCTCAAGCCCCAGTATATGCATTAGATAAGACTGTATGCCCTG
Source organism: Nannospalax galili (assembly GCF_000622305.1). Classification (NCBI taxonomy): domain Eukaryota; kingdom Metazoa; phylum Chordata; class Mammalia; order Rodentia; family Spalacidae; genus Nannospalax; species Nannospalax galili. Next base: position 501,069 of record NW_008330347.1, read on the forward strand.
ATCTAATGAGATGGGTAAGTTCAGGAGAGGGCAAAACCAGATGCCAGGAAGATTGTGTCTCTATGAAGAACTCAGCCAATGAGAAACAGAAGGGGATGGAGAAATGCACTTAAGAGTATAAAAGCCACTGTTTTGTGCCAAATTGGCACACTAGTCATTTTTGCCTTTTCTCTAGGTTGATACCTACTTCTCCAGAATCATAAATAAAAATGATCTCACTTCACTAGTCTCTTGATTTTGCTATTACAGAGTAAAAGGGTCTTGTTTCTCATACATAAGACGAATCATCAAGGCAGTGTCTGACAACTGACACTAAGAAAAATTCTGAGCTCTTAAGATTTACATTTTCATATAGAAAGCAGTAGAACAGACTGACAAGTTACTAAAGATCTGAATTCAGACAAGGCAGGTTCAGCGCCGGACTCGGTCACAAGTTAAGCATTTTGATGTTGAAAAGAAAAAGTTTGTTCTGTAGAACTCCATTTCCTTGTATCTAAAATTAGGGATGATTGGGGATGGAGAGATGGCTCAGTGGTTAAGAGCACTGGCTGCTCTACAGACACCAGGTTTGATTCTCAGTAACCATATGGCAGCTAACAACCTTTCAAAACTCTAGTTCCAGGGGAATCTCATGCCCTCTTCTGAACTATGTGGGCATCGCATGATGTGGGTGCATTTACATACATGCAGGCAATATGCTCATATTACATAAAATAAAAATAACAAATATAATATAAAAATAAAATTAGGCATAATGATAAATTCACTATCTAAGAATTAAATAATTTTGAGGCGGTAGAATGACACTAATATATAGGAATTATTAAAGGGCAGTAGTAATAATTAGTAATTACTGTTTTTAGTTAATATTAGGCAGGATAGAAAGATAGAGGAGGCATAGGGAGAAAAGGCTGGGAGTAGGGTCTCTGTTGCTTGGATCTGATCTGCTTCTACAGTTGGGAAAGGCAGATTCAGATACCTCTGACAGAGACAAAATGTGCTTTCCGAAAGCATTATCGAAGACAAAAAATAAAATCATACTCATTTAGGGCCAGATGATACATTCCCAGAGACACTGCAATAGAAGGTATGAAGGGCAGTAATCAGGGTGTGCTTATCATTACAAAAGTAGCAGGAGGAGGAACAGCAGGTGGGTTGGTTCAGGAAAGTGACTGAAACAAAGCTCTCTCAGGAATGAATTTTATTAAGAGAGAGGACCTCCAAATCTTGGGACCCATGATTGGGCCTTGGGGTGGAAAAGTGTTAGAAAGGAACATCCATAATATCAGAGACAGCATGAATGGGCCTTGAAGGGAAGGAGAGACCTCTTGTTAGAACCAGGAGAGGAGCTGCATTAAGAGGGATAGCTTAGGGGCTAGAGAGATGGCTCATTGGTTAAGATCACTTGCTCTTGCAGAGGACCCAGCTTTGGTTCCCAGTATCTGTGTGACAGTTCACAGCTGTCTGTAATTCCAGGGTATCTGATACTTTCTTATGGCCTCCTTGGGCACCAGATACCCACATGGTACACGTACATATATGTAGGCAAAGCACTCATATACATAAAATTTTAAAAAGAGGGCCATCTTAAAATAAGAGAGATAAGCATCATGGACAGAATGGGTGGGGAGAGGCCGAGAGGACAGCCTCTAGAGAAATCCCTTCAACAAAGGAAAATATCTTCCTTTTATGCCCTTTCATTCAGGGAGTGGGAAGTTCCACGCTATGTGATTTATTTTAACATAGCCTACGTGACAGATAGCATGGCAAATACAGGTACTGGGTAGCACCGTAAGTTAGAAGCTGATAAACTACAGCACAGAATAGTTTCTTAACTCTTAGAAGAGAGGAGATGAGAGAGAGAGAGAGAGAGAGAGAGAGAGAGAGAGAGAGACAGAGAGAGAGACAGAGAGACAGAGAGAGACAGAGACAGAGAGAGACAGAGAGAGACAGAGACAGAGAACACTCCAGCCTGATTTCTTTAGGCTATGGGATCTCACCTCTTAAAGTGAGCAGCTTCTTAAAGGGGCAAGGTTCATGATCTGATGCTTAGAGCTAACAAGATATATAACTTTATGTTCCTGGCACTCTTCTTGTCCAGATCTAAACAATACTCATAAAGCCACCTTACAACTTTGTTCACTGAGAAATAGTCTTTGATGTGTTATAAATTATACTCTTTGGGTGAGTTAGAAAGAAGAGGGGTCCTTTCTTAGCAACCTATAGAGATGCAACAAGATCTACCGATATTCCATATGTACCCACTCAGTTAGTGGCCTAAGTGATACTCTGTTTTAGAGAAGACCATTCTTGTCCTATTGGGAGCGCCTTTCTATTTTTAATAAATTCAACTTTGCTTCATATTTGGTTTACCCATAATCTCTTTGTCAAAGCCATGAATCCCAGTTTTGCCTGGTAGAGGTCTCTAAGAAGAATTCAAACAGCTATTGGTGTGGTATGATGTGTTTCTATTTCCAATGACATATTAACCAATAATAACGTGTGAAAATACCGTGTACGGAAAGAGGGCCAATAGAGATTATTTTTAGCACAAGCTTGTAATCTCAGCTACTTTGGAGGCTGAGGCAGGAGTATTACAAATTTAAGACCTTCCTGGCCTACATATTAAGACCCTATCTCAAAAAAAAAAAAAACAAAAAAAACCAAAAAGATGAAAATGCTGTGATTAATTTTGATGCTTAGGTCAGAATCCAGTCTCTGACATCTCTTGCTTTAACACACAGAGATGCACTTTTTTAGAGTCATAGGAGAAAAGAATGAAGGAAATGGGTGATATCATCCATATAAGTGATTTTTAAAGTGAAAAGAAACAGGGGAAAAAAAACCAAGAGAAATTAGCAATATTCTTTATTTCACCAATATATCTAAAAAGTCATTTTAGCATGTAATCACAAATTTTACAAGCTAGCTTAATTCTTTCCATTGAGGACTTTGGATTTGAATGTATATTTTATGCTTAGAGTAAGTAGGTCTCTGTGGTGGTTAGTGGAAATTATCAACTTGACAGAATTCAGAATCACTTGGGAGATGGCCCTCTGGGCATGCCTGTTGGGGGTTATCTTGATTGAACTGATTGATGTAGGAAAACCCATCCTAATTGTGGGTGGCTCATTCTCTGGGTGGGGATCCTAGACTGCAAAAAATGAAGACAGTGAGCTGAGCATTAATACTCATAGCTCTGTATTTCCTGATTGTGGGTGTGATGTGACCAGCTCCTTCAAGCTCCTGCTGCCTTGACAAGCCTATCATAGTGGACTGTACTTTGAACTGAGAACTGAAATAAATCTCTTCTCCCGTAAGTTGATATTGTTGGAGAATTTGATCACAGCATCAGGAAACAAAACTAAGACATCTTCAGTTCTGAAAATGGTCCAAAGACCAGCCACATTTCCCATGCTCCACTGCAGCATGTAGCTCTGCCACCGTAATGGATAGCATAGACCTCCTGAGGGCCTTCACTTGTGGCTGAAGAGGACACTCCTTGCTTTGATGTTCAGTGTGTTTCTGTCATCCCTCTTCTGCTACCTCCCCAAGAATGCTTACATGCACACCATGGAAGAGCCCTTGCTCTGTCTCTGCAGGCTGGTGTGCAGCTATTCAGTTCCTTCTCCCAGAATGCTCTATGCATCCTCTGGGCTTGGGGAGAAGCACTGATTGTGCTAAGAGGCTTTTCCAGAAACCCCTAGCCCCAGGAGGTCCCTCACTCCTCAGTCTTGTGCTGTGTTCACAGCTGGATTAGAGTGCTTATCAAGGGGGAGTTGATTGTCTTTGAGGCGCTCTGCCTGCCCAGTATCCTGTCTTTTTCATCCAGTTCAGATCACGCTGATCAGTAGGTATCTGCAGGCAGAACAGTAAACCAGTAACCATCTACACCCTTCTTAATTCTCCAGTGGCCTTGCTGCCTCTGTCTACGGGAGCTGTGTCTGTGCTCCCCTCTGACATGTGAGCCTGGGTGGTCACACATGACCAGATGTAGAAGCTTAATATTCATTCTAAGACATGCACAGAAAGTTCCTTCCCTTTTCCTCTCCAAATCCTACAGCTGTAGAGATGTGAGGCATAGAACTGAATCAGGCCAGCAGATTTGCACCAGGCTCAGCATGAGCATGGACAACAAGAGGAAAGGGCCTGTGATCTCAGAGGGTCTAGGATCCTTGGAAGGTTGGGAAGCAGGTGGCGCCATCTTGGCAACCTGATAGAGGAAAGGAAAGCGGAGAGTGAGGGGGGACTCTGGCCCTCATGGGTGCTCAAGGGAGTCTGGATCTGGGAAGCTGAAGGGGTTCTGAAGTAGGAGTTTGAGGGAGGAGCTCACCACTGAGACAAGGCTGAAGAGCAGACCCAGCAACTTAGATTCAGGAAATGCTGGCCTAAGGAGGGTAGGAAGGAGCTGCTAGCACAGAAGGAAGACCTTGAGAAACTTGCAGGATAAGCCAAGAGGAGGCTCCTGCTTGGGAAAGATGTTACTGTGATAGGTTACGGGTTATACATACATTTTAATTACTGACACTAACAACTTCCTAGAGATCGGTGCCAGTTCCCAGCATGAAGAATGGGAGGCAGAAAGAATCAGAGATTCAGGTAAGGCAAGCCACTTAATCAAGGTCGCACAGCACTTTAAACCCAAATGAAGCCTCCTAACCTTTCTTGCCACACTTAACCCAGCCCCACACACACCTCCTTTGCAACCCAGGGCCCTTATGTGGCACCTAAGAGCAAGTCTGGGGTGGGTGCCAGGCATGATTAAAAGTCTCCCTCGCCATCTTCCAGTGAGGGGCTGTGATTAGACCTATTTATAGGGCCCGGTGTCTTAATATTCCACCTGGCACATCTCTTGCCAATCAAATCAGTGCCGTCTGCAGTGTGATTGCTGCTTTAGTGGCACCGGGGAGCGGAGTTAATTAAACCCAATATAAATAGACTCTGCCTGCACCTTGCAATTCTGAGGTGCATTTTTCCTTCCTGTCCTCCACCCCCACATGTGCCTCTGGCCCCTTCTCACTGACCTGGGTGAACAGAGTCTGGACACTCCTCTCCCTAGAGGGGCTGGCCACTGCCTCACCTGTCTCAGGAGTCAGTTCTTGGTCCTCAGGGAGTGTCTGTGGCCTCTGCTTTTCCAAGTCTGCGGAGCCCTTGAAATCTACGCTGCTGATTCCCTTCTCCCATCCAGGCCATTGCTTCCAGCCTCTTTTCTGTTCTGCAGCCAGGGTCTCTTTTGTGTTTAGCCAAGCGTCAGGGGTTGAACTGAGCTAATGTATGGCCTAGGAGTTTCACTGGGTATGGCCTACCTTTTCTGAATTCCTCTCTTGTCTCTGCCAATTCTTTCTCCCTCATTGCTCATTCAGCAGACTTCAACAGAGTCATATTTCCCATGAGCCCCTGGCCTCCCACCTGGTGCTCCCCTCCTGCCGCAACTGTACACAGGCTGAAGCTGTGCAGACATCAGGTTCCCCGCCCCCACTCAGTGCCACCTTGCCCTGTGGTAGGTAAGCATGAATTGGGAAATGTGGGCCACTGTCCTGATGCTTTGGTTCCTACTCACAAGCACCCCTCTCAGCACTCCTTGGAGTATCAGACCTCTACAGTGCTCTCTTCCAATCGCACCCAGGGATCTGCAGTAAATACACCCATCGGGCAGTTGGTGACACCCTGCAGTATCTTCAGATCTCCAGAGACATCCTAGCAGGTGTTAACTGCCACTAGCCACACTGTCAGAAGGCTGATCCTGATGTGGGCAAGCTTCTCTGCAGTCCTGCAGATGTATGTTTTGACAGCAGCCCCTTTAGTGATTTTTGTCTTGGAAGACCCAGGTGATTTCCCTGTGCGAGAGGGGTGCCAGGCAGCAGTCAGTTCAGAACTTTCTCGTAAGTGCCTGGGAGTTCACCACTTACCCTGCAAGCCCTAGGCTTCTCGTGGGTTCCCCAGGCCCTAGTGGTGCATCTGCACTTCTTCCCGTCGGAGTTTTTCTCCTTCACTGACTCCCGTGGCCAGTACTGCCTCAGCACTCGGGTGTGGGTGGATATGCAGGGCCCTATGCTTAGCTCTAGATGTAAGAGTGAGCTAGCGTTCCCAGCCATCTAGAGAGCATGCAGACCTAGATACAGGCATGCTTCACTCAGCGCTGCGCTAGGTTCTGAGAAATGCATCGTCAGATGATTTCTGTCATTGTGTGAGTAACACAGTGTACTACAAACATCTGGGTGGTGTAGGTCACTCACTGCATGTGGCCTCTTGATGTAACCAAAACACACTGTGAGCCTGAGATGAATGGGGCTGTACTACTAACCCAGCAGACTGTTCGTAGTGCACGTCTGTAAGTAGGAGTGCACTCTACAATAACAGCAGCAAGCACAGTGCTGTAAATGCCTAGACTAGCAAATCCGCTACCATCAAGTATTACATACTGTTCACAAGTGTATGTGGTTTATTATTTACTTATTTTTATCTATTTATATGTTTGTGGTGCTGGAGAGCAAACCCAGGAATTTGTATGTGGTAGGCAGTTACTCTCTCACAAGGCTACATCTCCAGCTCTTGTATTTTTGCACAAGTGGCCATACAGTAGGTTTTGTTACATAGCATCACCTCAAATACACAGTCATGTGCTGTCTATGGCAGTGTTAGAATGGCTATGTCATCAGTGATAGCTTTCTGTTCCAATGCAATCTTGAGGAACTACTATCATGTCTGTGGTCCCTTGCTGCTTGAAACACCAAAGTGTGGTACATGACAACAACCATTGCATTATTAGTTGTAGTTAAGGCTTAAAATGTAAAAAATGGAGTTGGTGAGAAGGCTCAGAGGTCAAGAACAGTGACTGCTCTTTCATTGAACCTGGGTTCATTCCCAGCACCCACATGGCAGCTAACAACTGTCCATAACTCTGGTTCCAGGGAATCTCACACCCTCTTCTGGCCTCCATGGGCATTACAAACATGGGTACACTTATGTACATGCAGGCAAAAGACTCCTACGCATAAAGTAGCAATAAAAATTAAATTTTAAAAATTTAAAAAATTGGTTAATTGATCTAAGTGCATTGACTCACTTGACCCTTGCAACACTTGATGAAGTTCTGCTATTTCTATTTCTCCTTTATCAGTTGAGGATACTGAGGTAGGAAAAGACCAAGAGACTTGGTCAGGTGACAAAGCCTGACACAGATAATGTGGCTCCAGATTCTGTGGATTGCTGTCTTTGAAGGCCAGATGAAGGACAGAGATACCTGTAGCAGGACCCCTGACTTGGTCTACAAGGATCAAGGAGGAGATGTGCAAATAAGTATTTGATGGTTAAAGAATATTCCAGAAAGATAGAGGGGCATGAGTGGGAGCTCTGAGGTGAGGAGCAGTGTGTCTGGTGCAGAGAGAGGCTTCTGAGGTGAGCAGGGCCTTTATTAGTCAGCTTTCTGTTGCTGTGAAAAAAAAAAAAACCCGAGGCACTGAAAGGAAAAAAGAATGGTTATTTGCGGGGCTTTTTGGCTAAGTTTCATAGGATTCAGCTCATGATTTCTTGGCTACTGGGCCTTAAGCAGAACAATAAACTGTGGTAAGTGGGTGGCAGTGGAAGCCTGGTCACTTCATTGTAGCCAGGAAGCAAAAGAGAGACTGGCAGGAGCTGGGATCCATTATCTCCTTCAAGGACACCTCCCAACATTCTAACTTCTTACCCTTGGGTGCTACCTCATAAAGCTCCCCCCACCCCATAGCACCTCCGTGTAGTGCTTCAACACATTGGACTTTTGAGTGATGCTATCAAACCACAGCAGAGCTGGAGAGAGAGAGAGAGAGAGAGAGAGAGAGAGAGAGAGAGAGAGCTGTCACTTATTGAACCTGCAGTGGGCCCTGTCTTTGGTGGTAAGTCATGGGAGTCAAGACTTGGTGTCTTGTCTGGTACCTCATGCCATGCCTCACACAGGGGGACCTTTCCTCATACCCCATGTGATGTATTTGATTTCCTAATGCAAGTTCCTCTCAAGGTTAAAGTCTTCCCTTACCTCCCCTTGGTTGTACAGTGGACTTAGAACTCTAATTCCCTCTACATGCCATCTCCTCCTTCTTCACCAGATGAAAGTCTACCTCTTCCTGAAGCTCTCTGCAACAGTGGAGGAAATGTGGTCATTGTATCCATCTGGATTTTGTGTAAACTCGACTGACTCTTCTGCCCCTTCCCTGACATTGACTCCCTGCTTCCCCCAAATGTGACTGTAACAGGGTGTTGCGCTGATGTGGGAAGAGGTTTGCCTCTGGAGCGCAATGCCTGAGCGCAACTCTGGCTCCATGGTCACTTTGCTCTGTAACCTTGGGTACATGGCTTAAATCCTCTCGAACCTCTGTCCTCATCTGCATAATTATAACAGTGTCACTTCCTTGTAGGACTATTGGAAAGATAGGACGAATCAAGGCATCTAGAGGCACTAAATGGCGCCCTGAACACAGTAAGCTATTCAGTGAATGTGAGCAACTATCATTTCTGTTCACCACACCTTATGGTGGCTGTCTATCAACCTTTCATCAGTGATGCTAAATGCCTCCTTTGTGGGTTTCTCTAGCTTGATGTGCCCCATGTGACACATAAATAAGGGGACACAGGCCTGCAAGAGCCATCAGCCACAGATGATGTCTGCCCCATGCCCAGTGCTTGGACTGAATGTTAAAATGAATCCTTGAGAAATGCTTTCATTTCCTCATCAGGACTGTGACCTTGTGTTTACTCATGTTTGGGGAGAGTGTTGGATTTTGACACACTAACTATTCCCACTCTGACATTTGGAATCTTGTAGACAGTTGTATGTTCCCCTACCTGTAGATGGGGTCAGGATAGGAGGGCCTGCTGGGTGGAGGAATGGGAACTTCTGAGCATGAGTCCAGGTCCTCCACAAGGCTGGGTATGTCAAAGAGAGGGAAGGCTGCCTCTTAGGCCTTGGGTCTGAGTCCAAAATCCCTCACCCTGGGTTCCAGGACACTTCAGTTATCTCCTACCACATACATGTTCAACCTCATGCTGGATCCCGAGGGGTACCGAAGATGTATATGATATGGTGACCTCCGGGAGCTTAAAATCTAGAATGAGAACACAGAGGACTGATTCATTCTTAAGTGTGTGGCACAAACTGTGTGGGCTCATGAGGGAGCTAAGGAAGAGAAGACAGTGAATTGGTGGCACTTTTGTCAGCCGCTCTCCAAACCAGGTCAAGCCAAAAGTAAGCAATTTATAGAACAGGTGCAGGAGTTGAAGAGTTCACATGATGTCATCAGGACCTGAATTTGCCTCCTTCCCCTTTCAGCTGCTGCTTTTGGGTTGGCTCTGTGTCCAGATGGAAACAGCAGTAGCAGATTGGCAGCCAGTAGGACCAGAGCTCTCACTCTTGGGTTCAGGTCTAGCCAGAAAGAAATTTCAGTGCTATGCCAGCATTTCCTTTGGATGTCACACTTGCCCCTGTGGCCTGGCTTGGTTCTCATGTTTCTCAGAATCAATTGCTGGGGCCATGGGGATATAATATACCAACTGACTTGGGCACGTATGTCACCTCTGAGCCCTGGGGGTACCTCCCACAATGGACTGAGCCTGTGGGAGAGATCCCCCAAAGGAAACAGGGTGTTAATTAGGACAGAGATGCTGAGGGGCAAATGATGCATGTCCAGGGAAGGTTCCCAGAGGAGGGAAGAGAGAAAGGTTGCAGTTTGAGTGTGGAGGTAGACAAATGGGTCATCCGGTGGAGTCTAGAAAGGAAGACTACAAGTTTAGAGAGAAGCCTGCATGTGTCCTGGAACACAGTGTGTCACAGGCCAGGGAGGAGGCAGGATACCCTACTGGGAATGTAGACATCACAGCCTGTCCCACATGGGTCAAAGCCTTCACTGAGGAACAAAGACAGCTTCTGTGTGTCTGTGAGCCTTGTGCTCCCTCCTGAATTGTGTGTCTTGGGATTTCCACCTCATGCTTCTCTCTGTCCTCTGCTGTGGGAATGGAGCCAGCAGGGCTGTGAGTAAAAGCTGGGGTCAGTAACTTGGAGTTCATGTAGCAGTACTGGACTTGGGAACCTGATCCAGGAATTCATATGAAGTCCTTGAGCAAGGAAAGGATGACACAGACAACTTTGGAAAAGATAAAGAGGAGATAAAAAGTGAATCCTAGGGCCACCCTTTACGCTCACTAAGTCAGGCCTGACAGGAAAGGCTGGGGTCCTAGCCCTTGGAGGCGGGGGCGGGGTTGGTTAGAGAAGAGATATTTCTAAAATAGCAGTGGCAGGCTGTGGTCAGATGGGAACAGAAGGCACAGGAAAGGGAGGGGTCAGTGTGAGGGTGGGTGGGGAGTGTTGATCAGTCTTCCACCTGCCCCTCACTCACCCGCAGCAATCCATATGCCTATGAGCCTTTCATTTCTTACAGACGGGCTTGTGGATGGGGCTATGACCACAATTTAGCATCTCCCGCCCCTTCACATGCTCCACCTGCTTGGGAATCTCATATGGGTGGAGGAAAGATCCTCTATCCCACTTCCCTGGTTTCTGGTCTAGGCAGAGGAATGTAGATGCAGTACAGGCTGGTCAACACCTGAGCTGGCCTCCTCACTCCTGTCTGCTACAGTGGGAGCCACACAGGCTGGAGAGAAAGGCCAGCTCCTCTGGGGCTCCCTCCAGCTGCTTCCTGGAGGGTCCTTGGCTGTGCCTTTGCCCCACCATTACCTGGAGAAGCCAGGACCCAAGGTACCAATCTACCCAGACATGTCACCTGCCTCTCATGACTCTGATGATATGCAGGAGGAGCTCAAACGAATAGCAAGAAGGGGCTGCAAAGCCTGTGTGTGGACTTACGATGTTGTATGCCTTCCTCACCAGTCCTAGTCTGGTCGTATCACTGGGAAGCAGCAGCCCTACCAAGTTCTTCCTCCCGGGAGAGAGTTAATGTCCTCCTTCCTCCTTCCTTCCTGCCTTTCCCTTTCTTCCCCTTCCCTTTTCCTCCTTCACACCTTCCCATCCTTTCCCTTTGTCCTCACTTCTGGCTTTCCACCCCACTTTCTCACCACTGATTGGTGCCCCAAGGTTTTAACACACCCAGTCACCTGCATGAAGAATTAGCAAATCATTTTCAGTTACCACAGAGTGGAGGAAATCAGTGACTACAGGGTTAAGGTTCACCCTACTTCTGGAGGTGACCAGGAGGTAGAAGAGATGTCAACCTGGTGGGGAATGGAGAGCATGCCTCTAAGGCCTGGCATGCTGAATGTGGACCAGGGTAGCCTTGCAGAGACCAGGCATGCCCAGCTTCACAAGAATATTCCCCTAGGGGAGAGATGGAAGACATCTTTGGAGGAGGGGTCAGACAGCCCATCCCATCCTGGCCTTTCCTCTCTTATTCCTCTGCTATGTTACCGGCAGTTCCTCTGACACCCCAACCTCTAAAGACACCCCAACCTCTAGATAGTTCTCTTGCCAAAGCATTTCCTCTGCTTGGAACTTTTTTGGCTCTGGATACTTCTGAAAGACTGACCTGACGCTCCCCTGCCCACCTCTGCAGGAATGGGTGATTTCCTCTGCAGGACTGAGACCCTTGTCCTCCCAAGCCTCTGTGAACTGAGAACTCGGGTCTGTCAGCTAGCACAGGAGTACTAGTTATCCGTTAATGCATTGCAGCCTTTATGGCCACACCATCACAAGGTTTGATTCTGCATTCCGTTATCTTAAAGGGCTGACCACGATGCTTCTCCAGGGTCAAATCATGTCTCAATGGATGTACATCCCAGGCCCACAGGACACTGTGGCTACTGATATTCCTCTTTTTTTCTCCTTTATTGACCTGAATTCCCTCAGGACAGATGAGTGTTGTCTGTTCACTTCTGTCCTCCTGCATCCCGAGCACCGTGTTTTAAAACTAAACACATTCAAGTCATTTGTTGGACAGTGTGAGTAGAAAGGAAAAGACAAGAGGAGGGTGTCTGGAAAGGTTGCCCTTCATGGCCCATAGAGGAGGATGTGTCCGAAGCTAGACCAGTCTCTGTTCCCACAGGCACAGTCTCCTCTGCCAGTGTCTGGACACTTGTGCTCCGGGGATATGGCCTCAGCTATAAGCTTGAAAGTGTGCCTGCCTTGTGGTAAACCACCAGGCACATACGTTGCCCTCATTCTACCGTCCCACTTTGGCCTCATGGTGTACTTTAGCATCTTAGTTTAGCACAGCCTGAATTCCTTCCCCAACACAGTCGCTGAGACAGCCACTGCCTTCGAGGCTGAGAAGCTGAACACGCTTTCTCATTCTGGGTCTGTCTTCTCTTTAGTATCATGATCTATGACCATGGGAGATGAGGTTACTTGGGAGCTTCATTTATAGGCTCTCAGATAAGGGACGAGCCCCAGACATCAGCCTTTCATCTTCTGCTCTAGGCAGGACCTTGGTGCATCCCTGGCAGGTGGTCATCCTGCTGAAATCTGACAGTTACACAGCTGTTCACTAGAAAGTTCTCCCATGCAGCACCAAAGTCAGATTCCTTGCAGCCCTACCTGCTGGTCCTAATCTGCCCCTGGGTGGTAGGATGTCATCACTTTCCTGGCTTACAGCCCCTTTATGGTGTTGATGTTTGAAGGCATTACCATCTCAGTGGTAATCACTACTGCTCAGTGTCTCCTCAACTGCAGACATAATGCCCTTCATGTCTTCCTATGACACAAGGTTCTCACTTATCACAGCCTCCTGGCTGTGTGCTGTCTCTGTCCCAGGTGATGGAGATACAGCTATGAATTCAGTCTCTACAGCTCAGTCCATGGGCAAGACTGGGCCCACTCTTATGAATCCAGGGCTGTTTTCTCTCCTTTCATCCTCAAGAGGGGTGTGAGTGTCATCTGCCTGGCTCTGTGGTGACTGACCTACCTGCTCCTTAGTCAGGGTGTACTTCTCTCCCTGAGATTTGAGGAAAAAATAACAACATGAATGAATAAAGATAGATGATGTGAGAACTGAGCTTAACCCAACCTCATGATTAAAACGAAGCAACTGGGACTGTATGAGGTGCAGTGGGCTCTTCGGGGCCTGTCCTGTCCTGCCCTGGTGGTCTCCAGGAAATCGGCAGAGCATCTGAGGGGACCAAGGCCCTTTGTTGGGTTGAGGCGATAAGAGGGGAGCAGAGCAGCTATTGCAGATGGAAGGAGGAAAGGATATTTTTCCACAGGAAAAAATGTCCCAGTGACAGACACAGGGTCTCTAAAAATAGTCATGCTGAGAGCCTAATGGCCCTTGGCGTAATTGCTGATGTCAGGGTAGGTGTCTTGGCATTTGCTCAAGTGACTGAGGGCGGGAGGTGCTGCTGGCTCCAGGGAAGAACTGGAGCCAAGTCAGGTAGCTCAAACTCCTGTGGACAGGCGAAGGACAGCTGAGGTTAAGCAGTGAAATTGAGGTGTCGGGGCACCCTGTGGATGCCAGGAAGTTGGAAATGGTGACATCTGCTATTTAGATTAGAGGGTGGAATGTCTAGAACAGTTTATTTTAGCTGGAATATGCAGAGGCAGGGTGGAGAGGCTTCTGAGATGGTAGAGGCTGTCCCCTCCCACAGCTTAATGCAAAGGCCCTAGCAGGAAGCTGACCCTGGGTCATGCTGAATGGGAAGAGCTGATCCCAGGGGCAGCTGCCCTGTGCTGGGCTGGCAAGACCTGGGCCTGCTGTTCCTGCAGGATGAACTGGATTTGCTCCCACTGTGTACGCCTGCACCCTGGTGTGTACTTGGCAAATGCCTTCACTTTCTTAGGCCCATGAAAAGTGTGCAGGGTAACAGAAGTGAATGAACCAGGCAGGAGGGAGGCCAGTCATCAGGAAGGCAGTGAGAAGCCACATCTTGGGCCAGAGAGGCTTCTGGGGATAAAAAGGCAGACTTGACCGTCTATAGAGCAGCAAAGGCAGGGCCAAAGGTAACTTTGACCACATGGTCTTGGACCCAGGCTAGCAGCTGTATTAGGGTGGAGGTGGGCATACCGCTGGGCCAGGGGTATAATGTTGGCAAAGGCCCTCTGGTGCCTGATGGCCTTGCCTAGGTGGGCACAGAGGCAGGGCTCTGAGTTAAATTTTGCCTTAACAGTGCATGTCCTCTAATCCTGTTTCCTTGGCTTGCACACGACAGGTATGGCAAGTCAAATCCCTTCTTCCTGTTCTGTCATCCTCCAGCCATTCGTCTATCCCCAGCTGTTCCTCTCTATGGCCAAGAGCCCCAGATTTACCCATGGGTTGGTTGTTGCCTTCACACACATCCTTCATCAACATTTTCAGTTGGGGAGAGTAGGGAGGAGCTATGGCTTGGTGTCCTAAGTGGGAAGAGATAGTTAATCAGAATAGGTTGTAACCAGCCTGGTAGCCCAGGCTTCAGAACAAGGGCCAGGACACTAGCTGGTTTAATAGATAACATAGAGAGCATCAAGGGGGGTAGGAGGTACACCACAAACCTTTCAGAGTGGTCAGAAAATGTGTGCACAGTGGGAATAGCACAGGGCCTTGCTATTCCACCCGAGGAATGAAACAGCTCTTCCTCTCTGGACCTCTTCTCTCAGCCTCTGGGAACCTGGAGGTACCCACAGGGGTCAGATACAACTAGGCCATCTCCTGTAGCTGTGTAGACTTGATATAGGAGTGGGCCGTGTCCATCATCACAGCTGGGTGGGACACATGAGCTGATGGGCATGGTGGGGGGGGTCAGGCCCTCAGGATCCTTACACATCATCTCCTGCTGTGTTCTGCCCTTTCTAAGGCACTCTCTCCTCCAGCTGTGCCAGTAGTTCATTCCTTTACCTTACATCTTCCACTTGGAAAGGTGTCCTAATTCAAGCCAAGGGACTGGATCCTAATCAATGATGGTGCCTAATTCCTGCTGCTCCATAGAGTCAAATCCAGAGGTGCCCACTGGCCCTGAGCAGCACCCCACACTTCAGACAAGATCCAAGGGCCTCAGTCTCAGTAGAGAAAAGAACTCCACCTTTTGGCCCAGGTTGCCAGAGAAGTTGATCCCTTTGCTCACTGATGGCAGAGAGGAACAGGGCCCCAGTCACTATGCCATTTGCCTAGTGATAACATTGTGAATGAGACCAGCCCTGAGCTACTGAGCCAGATCTGGGAGGTCCCCAAGTATTCCCAGCTGCCAAGCCCACATGGTCTTAGGATCCAAACTCAGATCCATCTTTTTACCATAATGCACTTGGGATATGTATCAGTACCTGCTCTACCTCTCGTGGGCTCCTGGAATATCTGCAGGGAGCGGAGAATGTCTCTAGGAAAGAGCTTTGGAAGGTCAGAGCAGTCTGCTCTAGGCCTTGGATTTTGCAGCCTGAGATGCAATCTCACAGAATTAAACTTTAGGGAAACCTTGGGAACTGACTCTAGGCTGGAAGTGGTAGGGGTAAGGAGCTAGGAGAAACCAAGCTAACATGACTCAGGGATCGCAGGGAACCCAAGGAGGAGCTCTGGGGAGCACTATTCTTACAAGGCGTGGGTTGGAGCAGCTTTGGGGACTACTTAACATTTTCTTGATGGCTCCAGTAAGACTTCTCTTGTCACAGTGGATGTGGACCTAGGTCTGGTACTCAGGAGAGGATGAAACAAATCACTTCTCCAGGGACCATGTTGTACAGCATACAGAGAATGAAACTCATCACCTCCATCTATGGAAGGCTGACAAGAAGGCCCCTGGGGGAGCCAGCCCTGCAGCCATATCCACAAGCAGTTTTCCAATGCTGGGACTCCAAACCAACAGTGGAGACTCATAGGCAACCTGGCTCTGAGGGGAAGATGACAGTCAAGCAGCTCTTCCTCAGGGTGGAATGTGCCACCCTCCCACTAAACACACCCAACCAGTGCTTCTGTGGCCTGCCTGCCTTTATGACACATGTACCAATGCTGGCATCCTAACGATAAAGTGTATTGTTGGTATGCCACTGAGTTAGCCTTCTCAACTCTCGGTGTCCTGATGGGCACTGTCTGGGATGGAGCAAGCATGAGACACCCTAGGAATGTCTTTAGAAGTGGGCCCTGGGACCTGGACCCTTGCAGGGGCTGTTATTACCAATGGGCAAGAGCCTCAAAGCAATGACAGAATCTTCTCCCAGACTGTCCTAATGGGTAACTTACTTAGCAGTCTAAGAGGTAAGGTAGGGGCAGCTAGGAGCTTTCTTGGTAAACACGTAGATGGATATTACTCATCTTGTATAAGCCGTGGCTAATTTCCCCAATTCCAGGAGTGGCCAGCCCTCTCTCCCCTGGCCTAGATGGGTTGTGGGATGAATGTTGGCTGGTGCTAACCCTTGGAGGCAGCTCTCTTTTCTGGTATGTGAATTTCAGCTGCTGGTTGGAAGGGGCTGCGGAGGATGAAGTCCAGGATGTTGTTTGGAGGGATCACATGACCTGATAAGATCCAGGGAGGAGAGGAAAACAGAAGTGCAGAATGTTCTGCTAGGCAGTCTCCTAGACTAGGCACAGCTGTTTCTAACCCTAGCCTGCCTGCCCACTGCCACAACAAATGTGGGCAATGGGGTTGGCGAGGCACAGTGTGAGAAAAGGGGCATGATGCTGGGCTTAATATGTGGCTAACCCAATACCATGGGGACCAGAGTGAGGCACATGAGCCATCTAAACTTGGACATAGATCCTTACCACGGGAGAAATCTACCACTCACTTAGCTTCAAACTTAACACATGCCAGCAACACTGCTCTCCAAAGCCAGGCGCTTAAAGGCCACAAGTCAAGACTGTGGCCTCTTTTTTGGGAGGGATGAGAGGCCAAGGCCAGGAAGCAGCAAGTTTATATAACATAAAAGGAGCTTAAAGAAAGGATTGATGACAAATTGGCAAAAAGAAAACAGCTCTTTAGCTAGGTATGGTGGTACATGCCTGTAATTACTGCTGGGAGGTAGAGGCAGGACGATCAGGAGTTCCAGGCTCACCTGGACCACATAGTGATTACAGGTCAACTTAGGCTAAATAGACCATGTCTCAAATAAAACTAAACAAAGTGAAAAGTACTCCCCACCCCAAATAACTAACCAGTCAGACTGTCAGTGACATCCAGTGTTGGCGGCTGTACTTAGTAAAGACATTTGACACATTTGACTCAAAGACTCTCAACATAGGTGACATGATTCATGAAAGTCACCAGTAGAGATGCTTTAAATCCATATAGCCAGCGACTAGGCTGAATCTTCGAATAAGACTCTCCATACTGTGGAGATAGCTGAGTCAGTGAAGTGCTTGCCTTGCAAGCAACAGGACTTGAATTTGATCCCCAGAACCCATGCAAAAATTCCGGGTGTTGGGGTGCTTGTAATCCGAGAGTTGGGGCAGGGAGACCCGGGCAGGAGGTGTTCTGTTGTACTAGCTGACCAGCCAGTCTAGCTTAATTGGTGAGCTCCTGATCAACGAGAGACCCTGTATTATAGAAGGCGAGTGCTGTTCCTGAGAATGGCATCTGAGGTTGGCTTTCAGCTTCCAAGCACACACACACACACACACACACACACACACACACACACACACACACACACACACACACATATGCGCACACACGTACACATATGCGCACACACAAGGCTTTCAACTCTTAGAAATCCAAAATTTTAACCACTCCAGAGAATCTGGCATTCTTAGATGCTGCTGGTGGAGTAAAGAATAGACCCTCTGTCTCAAGGGCAGAATTTGGCAGCCGGTAATAAGTTAGATATAGTTTTGCTCTTGAATCCAGCATTCCTGTATCTAGAATTTACCCAGAAGATTTAGCACACAAATACCACTTAACATGCACAGACGTTTCTGCCTGGAAGTTGTTATTTTCAATAGGTACACTTGTCCATAAAATGGTGTGTGTGGCATGAGCTCAGGTCCATCCACCCCAGGGAGAACCAGGACAGCTGTGTGCTCATGAAAAGTGATTGTTGGGACATGCAAGAAAGGAAGAACTAATAACACAATGATGCCTTTGATGTAATAAAAAGGAAGGTGATCATGTATTTGCTTACTTTTGCCGAAAGAAACAAACAAAAGGAAGATAGAGCACTGGCTACTGACAGCTTACCTGTGAGGACAGGGGAACAAATTGGTGAGGACAACGGGCGTGAGGCTTTCCTGAATACTTTTTTCCAATACAGTTTTTAAACTTTGGAAACATATGAATGTTTACATGTTTGAAAACCAGAACTGAATGAAAAGGAAAAAAAAAAAAGCAGGCCCTGAAGTTGAAACACATAGAGAAAAGCCTGGTTCTAAGCAACTTTAAAACCGCAGAAGGCAAAATAAATAAACAAACAAATAGATAATAAGGGCAAAGAAGTGACGTTTCAATGGATAGATTTATTATCAGAAGTAATAATTTTGAAACTTTATATTGTGGGATAGCGTGAACCACAGTGATGTTAGTGTGATAGGAAATCACATGATTCCTTAGCAACAACATGTCCTCACCTTGTTTCTTCATCAGTAAATATACATCATTCCACTCTTTCTCCTGTGTCTAGAAAAAGGCAAGATAAGGCCAAATTAATTCTTAGATTTAACTCAGAAATACCAACATAGACTCACGCTTGTAAACACACATCTCCTGGGCCTGTCTGCTGACACGTCCTGTAAACAGTGATAATCCAGGACCAAGGTCACCCTGGCACCCTTGTTTCTACACATCACCACCCATTGAGATCAGTGGCACACCTTGGAAAAAGAGTGGTCCAGAAAGAAAGACGGCATTCCAAGATGCCGGAGACCCATCTAAAGGACCAAAGCTGGCAGGGAGGAACTCCTATCAGACACGTTTGAGCTGATTTCAGCATTAAGAACAATGATTATGGTGGTTTGAGTGAGAAATGTCCCCCATAGGCTCATGTATTTGAATGCTTGGTCAGATGGTGGTGCTTTTGGGCGGGGGTGTCATGGAACCTTTAGGAGGCCTGCACAGCCTTGCTGGAGGAAGTGTGTCACTGGGCATGGGCTTTGAAAGCTCATAGCTTTGCCCTGCTTCCTGTTTGCTGTCCCTCTACTTCCTGCAAGTGTTTGAAGACGTGAGTACTCCACTTCCTGCTCAGGCTGCTTCCTGCCCTACCTCCAATACTATGATGAACTCTTATTCCTCTGGAACCATAAGCCCAATAAACTCTCCCTTCTATAAGTTGCCTTGGTTATGGCGTTTTATCAAAGCAACAGAAAAATAGCTAATACGATAACCATGAATAACTTGAATACACTAAATAAGTAAAAATTTACAAATCTATACACAAAAGGGAAAACAAAGCTAAAGAAGGCTATAGGAGGTTGGAGTGCAGCGCGCTGGTAGAGCACTTGTCCATCCTCAGTACTGGGGGAGGAAAGCGGCAAGCGGGGTTGTAGTAGGTAGCTGAGGCCAGGAACCACTGCTGAGGATCCAGAGAGTGCTTCTCAGCGTGGGCAGGAAGACAGTCACCTGGTGCTGAGATTTGATTATGTTTATCATAGTGCTGTTCATAATAGAAATACCAGGAACAGACAATAAAATAAGGGCGATTGTGTGAAATTTACCCATGGAACTGGAGTACAGTACGGTGGGATGTGGTGAAATAAATCTATGCTTGCTGACAAGGAAGAATGTTTATGATATTTGCAGAGTAAAGCAGTAAATTATAACGGCATGAGGAAATAATACCATTTTTGTTTTGAATATATGGACTGTCAAGCAAAATGATGCATAGAGGACTATTGTGATACATACCAAAACTATGAATCTTCTGTTAGTGAAGTTATGACCTATTTTTCTCCATTTGATTCTCTGATTTCTAGAATAAAACTATGACTTTTTAAAAAAGCAGATTGCTATTTCAATTTGTAAGACAGAGAAAGTTAGTATGTTAGTAATAGGTGCAGGAAGCGGGTGACAGGAGGCACATATGTCAAAGTCTGGGACTGTAGAATGGCATTCTGTGGGAGAGGTGTGCTCCCAGGCTGAGGACCCCCTGCTTGAGCCAACAGAAAGTGCAGGGCAGTGAGATGGTAGAACAGTGGCACCTAGTGGACACTTCTGAGTCTGCATGTGCAGAGAAGAGACCTTTAATCTATCCCAAGGCCCTGCACAGGAAGTTGGGCTGGGGTCCTTACCCATTGCATGGTGCTACCCCCAGCATTTCTTTACCACAGTACTCAGCTGGGTTCAGGAGCAGAAATTTGGGGCTGTTTCCATTGAGGTAAGGATGAAGCAGCCTGAACAGTTGATCCCCCTAGGAGGCCAGTGAGATAGCACCTTCCATTTGAGGCAAACCCCCATTGTCCTTCTGGGACATCCTTCTGAGGTGTTCTTCTCTGTTTCCACAGAGGGAAACTGAAGTACACAGAGAGATGGATGCAAGTCACTTAGTATCAATGACAGAACCAAGACTCAACCCAAGCTCACCTAACCTCACCACTACTAGGTTCTCATGACTAATAATGACCTAGCACCTTTGGACCCCAGTTCTCTGGTCCACTGCTGCTCCATTATGTCTTTAAGAAAGCCTAGATTCCACATATAAGAGAAAACACGCAATATTTGTCTGGGTGTGGCTTACTTTGCTTAGTATAATGATCACCAGCTCCATTCACTTTTCTGAAAAAGACATATTTTTTTTCTTTATCACTGAAAGAAACTCTATGTATATGTTGAACACCTGGGCTGATTCTCTAACTTGACTACTGTGAATAGTGTTGCAATAAACACAGATGTGTAGGAATTTCTGTGATACACTGACTTAGAGTCTTTGGGTCTATATTCAGGAGATGGGTAGCTGGATCATACGGCAGCTCTATTTTCAGTTTTTGAGGCATCTCCATACTGGCTTCCACTGTGGCTGCACTAATTTACAGTCTCAACTACAGTGTACAGGAATTCCTTTTCTGCCTCACCCTTGACAGTATTCGTTTTCTTGATGATAGCCATTCTGATTGGGATGGGATAAAATCTTCATGTAATTTTGAATTATATTTCCCTGATAATTAAAGATATTTAGTATCTTTCATATGATTTATTAGGCATTTGTACCTCTTTGGAAAACTAACTGTTCAATTCATGTGCCTGGTGATTGATTGGATTCTTTGATTTTTAAAAGGTTTTTTAGTGTTTTACATGCATATAGCAATATCCTGGCAAAATTTCGTTCCCATTCTATAGGCTGTATGTTTACTGATTTGTTTCTTTTGATGTTGCACGCATTTTTAATTTCATGAAAATCTGTACATCAATTCTTGTTTTAATTTCCTGGACTATTTTAATCCTATTGGAATGCCCTTGCCTATGTCTGCCTATATCTTCCAGTATTTTCCTCTAGCAGTTTAAAGTTTCAGGTCTTGTATTAAGGCATTTGATCCATTTTGAATTGATTTTTTATGGGATGAAAGGATCTAATTTCATATTTTACATGTGGGTATTGAGTTTCCTGAGCATCACGTATTCTTTTCCTCAAATATGCCTTTGGCATCTTTGTCAAAAGTCAGATGACTATGGGGGGTGCTTATTTATGAGTCTTCTACTGTCCTTGGGTTTTTGTGCCAGTACTACAGTTTTTGTTACTATGACTCTGTAGTATAATTTAGAATCAGGTATTATGATGCTTCAAACAATGCTCTCTCTGTCAGGATTTCTTTGGCTGTTTGGGGTCTTTTGTGCTTCCATATGAATTATAGGACTGTCTCCATATTTCTGTGAAGAATAAAATTGGAATTTCAATGAAGACTGAATTGAATCTGTAGATTATTCTGGATACACAGCCATTTTAAAATGTTAATTCTGCTTCTTTCAGTGTTTCTGCTTTTTGCTGAAGAGGTCTTTTGCATTGGTTGGGCTAACTCCTAGGTATTTGGCCAAATTTTTAGGCTACTGTGGTTTTAAAAATATTTTATTTTCTGTGTATGAGTGTATTGCCTGCATGTAGGTAGGTGTCATGCAATACCTGCAGAGGTCAGAAGAGGGTGCTGGATCTCCTGGAACTGGAGTTACGGGTGGTTGTTAGCCTCCATGTGGGTGCTGGGAACTGAATCCAGGTCTTCTACAAGGGCAGCCTGTGCTCTTAACAGCTTAACCATCTCTCTAGCCCTGTATGAATATTTTTTAATAGAACATTTATTTCTTGGCAAGTTTTTTACTGGAATATAGAAAAGCTGCTGATTTTTGTGTCTTGATTTTGCATGTCGCTGTTTTATTCGACCCCTTCAAGTACTGCTTATTACAGTCTTATCAGAATATTCTGGCATTTTTACATTACGCTTTCCACAAAGAGCTTATGACTGCTTTTCAAGCCAGGGCCTAGGGTTTGACCCTAAGCCAGGAAGCCAGAATATTCTGTTCCAAAGAGGATCTTTATGAGGGAACATCTGTTCCGTTTAGGATGTTTGCAGTCTTTATCTCCATGCCCCTAGTCCAACTGTACCATAGCACTTCTGTCACCTCTACTCTGCTCCCTCCAGATGGCCCTGCCCAAAGCCACACAGGGTCCACGTGGCTATTGGCTTATGTGTCCATGCAGTGGTCCCTGATAAGCTTCACAGAAATCAGGTTTTTCACGTCTTACTTAATTTACACAAAGATTCTACAAGGCAGGATGATGAGGCAAATAATTGGGTCTAGTGGCCCAGGCCTTTAATTCCAGATATTCTGGAGGTTGAGGTGGGGAGATCTAAAGTTTAAGACCTGTCTGGGTTCCAGAGTGAGCTCAAGACCAGCCAAGGCAATGTAGTGAGACCTTGTCTGAAAATAAAAAAGTAAAAAGAAGGGCTGGGATTCAGCTTGGTGATAGAATGTTTGTCTAGCATGTGAGAAGCCCTGGATTTAATCCACATTACAGCAAACAAAACAATAACAATAAAAGGGGCAAAGTCTAGAGCTGGATAAATGACATGCAAGTGACCCACTGACCTGCCCAATGTGCCTCCTCCCCTCCCGCTCCCGCTCCCCCTCCCTCTTCTTCTTCTTCTTCTTCTTCTTCTTCTTCTTCTTCTTCTTCTTCTTCTTCTTCTTCTTCTTCTTCTTCTTCTTCTTCTTCTTCTTCTTCTTCTTCTTCTTCTTCTTCTTCTTCTTCTTCTTCTTCTTCTTCGCAGTAAGGTCCAGGAAAGGCTGTGTACCCACTGCCCAGTCTACCTCAGCCCTGCTTGGACCAGAAGACAAAGGCACAGATGAGAGACAGGATGGCCTGGAGGAGTCTGAGAAGGGACTGGAGTAGCTCTTGTATTCTCACCAGTCAGCCAGCCCTGGACTGAGGACCCTACACATACGTACCCTAGGATGGCATCTTACCTAGTAAGGTCCAGGAAAGGCTGTGTACCCACTGCCCAGTCTACCTCAGCCCTGCTTGGACCAGAAGACAAAGGCACAGATGAGAGACAGGATGGCCTGGAGGAGTCTGAGAAGGGACTGGAGTAGCTCTTGTATTCTCACCAGTCAGCCAGCCCTGGACTGAGGACCCTACACATACGTACCCTAGGATGGCATCTTACCTTAGCTGCATGCTGTGCTCTTACTCCAGCTCACCTTTATTCTCTCTCTCTCTCTCTCTCTCTCTCTCTCTCTCTCTCATCTCTATCACCATGCCCCCAGCCTAACTATACCATAGCACTTCTGTCACCTCTACTCTGCTCCTTCCCAAAGCCACAAAAGGTCCAAGTGGCTACTGGCTTGTGTCTCCATGCAGTGAAGAGAGAGAGAGAGAGAGAGAGAGAGAGAGAGAGAGAGAGAGAGA
>NW_008330347.1:524781-552956 GCF_000622305.1 Nannospalax galili
CTTCCAGCAAACTCAGGTCAACTAAAAGTCATTTACTAAGCACCCAAAATAAGCCCTGGATACTAGTCTACAAGCAGGATGGAGTCCCTTTCTCATAAACCAAAAAAAGGGTGAGAGATGAACTATGAATAAAAGGCAACAGAGTCACATCCCAGAAATGAGTTCACAGAGCCTTCCTCATCAGGATTTCCCAGGCAAGTCCCAGCTGCAGCCTCTTCTGCATCTGTGGAGCCTAGGGAAACAAGGAGAGAAAGAGGGAAGGAGCACAGGTTTCCCCTTCGTGACATAAACCAGGAGCCTCTTTGATGGCTGACCCTGACAATCTTACCGGCTCACTTTTTCCCACGATCACCATGCAGGAAACGACTCCTCTCAGTTCCCCAAGAGATTTACTATGTCACCTCAGAGCCTTTGGAGAAGCTGTTCTCTTTGCCTGCTCCCCCCCCCCTCTTCCCCTCAGAGTAAACACTGACTGCTGCAGGTGCAAATATGGCTTCTATGATCAGATTTCTTTCCCGGGTGAGTAATTCATGGGAACAAGGTTGGCACTGGCTTAGAAAAGAGCAAAGAGGCATCACCACTGACTCAAACAAGCAAAGGAGTACTCAGAATACCTGAGAGTTGGACTCGGCAGCAGTGACTTTACTGTTCACTGGAAGAAGGGGAGATATACTGGGCAGGCAGGTTGGTGGGTCATTTACGAATCATTTAGCTAGAGACATCTGTTATTCCTGCCCTGTCCTGTAACTGATGGCTCATATGGTATGAAGGGCTCAGCCTCTACTTCCCTCATCACTCTGTCAGGTAGGCGTTAGCTCTGAGAGCTGCCTCTTTCTGGTGTGTTTCTATTAAAAGTCCCAGAGCCCAGAGAGGACCCTAGAAATAGGGCCGATGAACTCCCTACAGGAGGAGAAAGGCCTTCAAAACCAGGAAGCAGAGCTTCTTAAGTGATTTCCCACCATCTTAATAAGGGCTTCACAGGAGTGCTAGCCTAGCTAGGTAGAGATATATGCCTGACTGAAAGTCAGAGGATGTTCTAAGACCTAAGGAAGGGGTAGAAGGGAATTAGCAACAAAATTATCAGTAAACACAAGAAAACAGAAGAACTAATCATTGGATTCAAGAAACAGGAAAGAGCTTTATTTATATACCTCACTGTTCTTGAAAGACTTTATAGTGATGTTATCAGGTTATATGCAAATACTACAAATTAAGACAATTAGACAGCATGAGATGTTAAATAGCCCTCTAACAGAATTAAGGCCTCTAAAATGCAGATCCTGACATCCCATGAACCTGCCAAGAGAGAGCCTCATTTGATTCTTTAGGCTTAATTCATCAGATGCTCACAACCGCCAGTCACTGGCATGGTTAAGGTGGTTTTTTTTGCAAGTCAAATAACTGCTTTAGAAAATATTATATTCTTGGCTTAAAGGCCAGAATTTCCCATTACGGGTTGAATTGTGTCACCTCAGAATTCCTGTTAGGTCTTAACTTTTAGAATATGAACTTATTTTGGAACAAGATCATTGTAGGTACAATTAGTTAATATGAGGCTATCAGGGTGGGCCATAATCCTTTGTAAGAGATCCTTGTGAAAACGGGGGAAGTAATTTGCCAAAGTCATGTATAGGAGACAATATGATGAGATTTAGGGAGAAGACTAGATAGATCCTTCCAGCAGAGCTCTCAGAAGGTACCAGGCCTGTGACATGTAGATTCCAGACTTTGAGGCCCCAATGTCACTGATGGCTTCTGTTATCATCTTGACACACCTGGGAAGAGGGAACCTCAACTGGGGAATTTCCTCTATTGGATGACTGTGGGCATGTCTGTGAGGCATTTTCTTGGTTGTTGAGTGATGTGAAAGAACCTAGTCTACTGTGAGTGGTGCCACCCTTGGGCAGTAGTCCTGAGTGATAATGGAAAGGCAGGCTGAGTATAGGCCAGAGGAGCAAGCCATTAAGCAGCGTTCCTCTGTGGTCTGTTTCAGTTCCTGCCTCCAGGTTCCTGCTCTGAGTTTCTGCTCTGGATTCCCTCACGGATAAACTGTGATTTGGATGTATAGGCCAAATAAATCCTTTCCTCCCTAAGTTAATTTTGATCAGAATGTTTTAGCACAGTAATAGGAAACAAACTAGAACACCCCAGGACTATGAAACAACAATTTTCTGTTGTATGAACCCTTAGTCTGAGGGATATTGCTACAAAGTCCAAGGAAATGGACATGGTTCTTCTAGAAAGAAGACTCTGGGAACCCCTGGCTGGGGTTCATAGGGTACTCAGTTCTAGTGAGTTTTCAGAGCCAACACCTCTGTTCAGTCAACTCTCTTAGTCTGCTTAACCCAAGAGGTATCTCAGTCTTCAGAGTGGGAAGCTACCCTGGACTTATTGCACTGTAGAGAAGGCTTCAGATATATCAGAATGCCTGGGTCATATCCTGGCTCTTCTACTTACCATTTCTGGACTCTGGGATGACCTTTATAGGCTCCATTTCACATATGCAAGAATGGGACTAATAATAGTAATACCTTCTCATAGTATTGTTACAAGTATTCACTTAGTTAATACACATAAAGTTTAATATATATTCTACAGTGGGTTCAAAGAATATATGGTACATAACTGAGCAATTGTAGTTATCTGTTTGCTATTGCTAATCATCACACTCATCATCATCATCATCATGTGTGGAGTCTATCGTAATGACACCTCTGAGGAGTGGCCAGACACCATACATATCATTAGGAAAGCCCCATAGACACTATTTCTCTCAGTTTCTGACAGATACTAAATGACAAAGAGGTTCAGGCAGTGGGCAGCACTCTGCAGCAAAACCTGGAGACAGTGGTCCTGTGCTGCCTGTGGACGGTGAGCCATTGGCTTTGGATGCCAGTGAGTGAGGAGCTGTTGGCTTTGGATGTCACTGGATAGGGTAGGTAAGACATCACCCCTTAACAATAGCCAAGTATGTAGACAGAAGCCTGATTACAGAGCCCTTCCATAGCCTTCACTCGAAAAGAAACAGAAGAAGCTCTTAAGGATAGCCTCAAAGTTTTCTTCTGAAACTAATGAGGGTACCCAAACACAAGCACTAAAGGGTAACTGAAGTCACATAATTTTATAATTTGTAATAAGACCATGAAAACTGTAGACTAAGAGGGCTCAGCAATAAAGTTCTTCCTTAATATGCCCAGTATTTGACCCTCAGCACTGCAAAAGGGGGTGGGTGGGAAAAGTTGGAACTGGTTAAAAGGCTCACCTCAATCATGAAATAACCAATAAGCACTTATAGAACACATGGATTTATTCACAATAATGTCATTTCATGGAGTACCATCCTAGACAACAGTTACTTTTAAGACAAGTAAATTCATTTATTATAAATACCCATTGGCTGTAGGAGCAGTGTGTGGGGGGCTGGGCTTGCAAAGGTACAGAGCATTGTAGAAACTGCCTGAAGGAATGAGCATAACTTGACTCTGAAGGACACCACATACTTGAGAAGCATGACCTCCAGGTGGCAGAAGTCCCAGATCTGCTACATAGGGCACAGCAGGCAGAGTTGAGATGTCAGCTTCAATCGGTGGAGTCATGAAAGACTTGAACAGCTGAATCTTTTTTAAAAAAATATTTTTTATTGTAACTTTATGTGCATGAGTGTATTACCTGCACATATGTAAGTGCACCTGTGTTGTACAATGCCCATGGAGATCAAATGAGAGTGTTGGATTCCCCTGGAACTGGAATTAAAGTTGTGAGCTGCCATGTGTGTGTGCTAGGAATCGAACCTGGGTCCTCTGCAAGAGCAGCCAGGACTCTTAACTGCTGAGCCATCTCTCCAGCCCCCTAAGCAGATGAATCTTAAAGGATGAACAGGATCTTAGCAGCTCCTGTGAGAAGGCTGTGCGTGGGAAACACATCAGGTAACAAAACTCCCTTGGGTGTAAGAGAGAGTGGCCATCTTCTGACAGGAGAGAACTTGTCTTAGGGTGTGATTTAAGAGACATCAGGATACGAAGGTACATGAGTCAGGGATGCAAGTTCACACAGGGAGTTGGACACACTAGGAGATGAGGCACCGAACTTCCAGGACAACAGGGAAGGGCTGAGTAGAGGAAGACGCTACAGGAATGAATGGAAGGAGGAAATGGAAAGATGCGGGATGGAGGAGGTGGGTCATCAGGCCAGGCCAGGTATGGCAGAATCAACACTGTCCCTTCACATTTCTACCCAAATACACTAAAATGACACCAAAGTAATAAAGAGAGTTATAGTCCCCAAACAAGGAAAGTAGTAAGTATGTTTGGAACACATTTGTAATCTAGCATGTGAGAGGCTGAGGCAGGAGGGTCAGGAGGTCTAGCCTGGGATAATACTTAGCTAGACTTCGTCGCAATCAACAAAACAAAAACAACAAAAAATTGAACAAAAAACAAAAACAAAAACAAAACAAAAAAAAGAATTTGAGGCAGAAGAACCCCAGAGACAGCAGAGAATCAAAGAGGGAATAAAGGGAAGAGTGGGAGCAGGGCTACATCTGAAGTCACGTCTCCAGAACATCAGAAACGCCAGTGTCAGGCTGTACAAGGAGGCATGAGTTTGGAGCAGCCTTCCCCAGAGAAGCCAATGACTGCATGGAAAATGGGCCAGATGGATGCCTAGGCACAGAGATGTAGCTAAGCACAAAGGCTTGTCTGTTGGCACAGACCACTGAGCCACCTTGTCAGTGCTTGCCCTCAACTTCAACAGAGCTGCTCCTGATGGTACAGTCCTGTAATCTCAAGAATTCAGAAGGCAGAGGCAAGAAGATTGTGTACTCAAGGCCTAGCTGGGTTACAGAGCGCACTCAAGGTCAGCTGGGTCGTATAGTGAGACCCTGTTTCAAAAGTAATGTTCATGTATGGGGAGGGTAAATGTAAAGATGTAGCTTAGTGACCAAGCATTTGCCTTTAATGCTGAAAATCTTCCATTTAGCCTGCCAAAGATTGGCCTGTGGGTAAAAGACCTCTTAGAGAGATACAAATACCCAAACTGAAGGAAAAAAATCGAACCAAACAAAATGAGACAGTGCGAGGAGGTGCTTAAAACATGACCATAGCATGTACTTTGAAGGACAGTTTCCATATACTATTGACAGTATACTACTTTTTTTGAAAAAAAAATCAGAGAATAAGAACAAGTTAATGAAGAATAAGAATTAGAATAGACTGAGCAACAAAGTCAAAGAAATCCCCAGAAAGTGGAGTTTAAGACAAAAGAATAACACACCCAAAGATACAGACAATGAGAAGATAATTGCAGAACTGACCAGGAGGTTCAGGACCAAATGAGTGTGGGCACATGATGAAAATGCAGAAGTGTGAGTCTGAGGAACTCTCTCAGGATACAAAGGTAGGGCTGGCCGAGAAGGCCTAGCAAATGCACAGCATGGGGGGCCAACAAACGCACACGACGCCCATCAACGTGAAAAGTCAGAACACAAAAGATAGTGGAAATAGTCTGAAAACTGTGAAGTTGGGGAACAGTATCATGTTCCAAAGGGCTGAGAGGTCCACTGACACTGGGCATTCTGACTGTAACCATGGAAACTAAGGACACCATTGTGAGGGGATAGTATTTTTCAACTAGAATTAAATATCTAACCAAATTATCGAGATCAAGTGAAAAGGTAAGAAAAATGTATTTCAGAGCATCAAACACTTGAAGTGAGTAAACAATTACCTTCCATAAAACCCTTCTCAGGGCATGCTTTGTAAAAACAAGGACATCAGTGAAGAAGATACAGAATCCAGGAAACAGAGACTCCAACACAGAACAAAACCAAAGTAGATACCTACAGTGGAATGGGGCAGAGGATGGAGATACAAGTGCATGCAGATACAGCCTCCTGATTTTTGACAAAGATGCCAAAACACACATTGGAGAAATGACAACATTTTCAACAAATGGTGTTGGGGAAACTGTATATCCATGTGGAGAGGAATGAAGCTAGATTCCTAAATCTCTCCCTGCACAAAAATCAACTCCAAGTGGATCAAAGACCTTAATGTGAGACCAGAAAATCTAAAATGATTAGAGAAAAAAGTAGGGAAAATACTTCAAGATATGTCCATAGAGAAAGACTTTCTGAATAAGACTCTAACCACTCAGGAAATAATGTTCACAATTGACAAGTGGGATTCAGTGAAATTAAAAACTTTCTGTATGGCAAAGGAAACAGCTGAATGAAAAGACAGAGCAGGAAAACATGTTTGCCAGTTACACGTCTGACAGGAATGCTATTTAAAGGTTTAGTTTTTTATGTATGCATGCAAGTAGGTGCATGTGCATGTAAGTGTGTACATGTGTATGTATGTGTGGAGGCTGGGGACACCCTCACATGCCATCCTTGGGAATGCTACCACTTTCTTTGATACAGGGTATCTCTTTGTCAAGGAGCTTACCTGTTGGGCTAGGTTGGCTGGCCACAGAGTCCCAGGGATTCACCTTCTTTGCCTTTCCAGTGCTAGGATAATAAGGATGTGCTATCACCCATCATTTTTACATTAGTTTTGGGGTTCAAACTCAGGTCCTTGTACTGACTGAGCCATTTCACCAGCCTCGGTTGGGATAGAATATACAAAAAAAGCCAAATAAGAAATCAACCCAATCAATAAATGAACCAATGAAATAAGCACAGTTCTCAAAAGATGAAATACAAATGGCCAATAAACATATAAAACATGGGACCCGGGTTCCGTTCCTACCTCCCACATGGTGGCTAACAACCATCTGTAATTCTAGTTTCAGGGGATCCAGCACCCTCTTCTGACCTCTGTAGGCATTGCACTATGCAGGTGCAGTTACATACATGCAGATAATATACTTATACTCATAAAATTAAAATAATAAATAAAACATATAAAAACGTTCAACTTCAGTAGCCCTAAGAGAAATGTAAATTAAAACTATATTGACTGGACCCAGAGTACGCTTTCCAGGTAGGGACACAGCATGAAGAAGAGGCTGTGGAAGCAGGAAGTGGACTGGATCTGACCCATGGCAGGGTGCCCTAGCATGGGGCCCACAATACATGATAGTGGAGGCTGCAAATATGGGAAGTGGGCTGGAACTGATCCAGGGTAGAACATCTAGGCATGTGGGAACCCACAACACATGGTAGCAGTGGGGAGCAGGTCAATATGGACAACTAGAAGATAATTGCAAGGGGTTGGAGAGATGGCTCAGTGGTTAAGAACACTGACTGTTCTTGCAGAAGACCCAGGTTTGAATCCCAGCACCCACATGGCAGCTAACAACTGTCTGTAACTCCAGTTCCAGGGGGATCTGACGGCCTCTTCTGTCCTCTGCGGGCATTGCATGAACACGTGCACTTACCAACATGCAGGCAATACATGCATACACATAAAATAAAAATAATAAAATTTTAAAAAGAAGATAATTGCAGAATTAACCTGACTCAAGGTAGGATGCAGAACTGTATAGGGACCCATAACATGTGGCAGAGGTATCAGAACTGAGTATGGCCTAGGTGTGGGGAGCCACACTATATGGTTTCAGAAGCAGGGACAGGATGAGGTGGGCTGGTTCCTGTATAGTAATTCATTACAGACAGTAGCAGACACTCAGAAAATCTACAGATAGAGTCTAAATCCCTGAACACCAGTTCTGCAGAGGAAAATGACCCCTCAACCATACTACAACTTAGTCCTCTCCTGAATATTGAAAATTCACCAACATAGAAGAAACAATCTCAAATTTTAGGAGGTACAAAGGACCAAATAGAGACAAAGTGATTCTGAACAAAGATAATATTACAGGAAGTATGACCATATCTGATTTTAAATTATGCCACAGAGCCATAGAAATAAAACAGCATTGTACTGGCACAAAAAAGACACAAAATCAATGGAATAGAGTGGAGGACTCAAGTACAACTGCATGTAACCACAGCTATACGAGCTTTGACAAAGATGCCAAAAATACACAGGGAGAAAAGATGACAGTATCTTTAACAAGATCCTGGGAAACCTGGATTTTAACATGCAGAAAAATGAAATGAGATCCAGATCTCTCACCCTGTACAAAACTTAACTCCTAATGGATCAAGGTCCCCAACATAAGACCTGATACCCTGAAACTGCTAGAGGAAAAAGTAGGCAGGACACTTCAACTCATAGGCACAGAGTTCTAAATAGACCTCTGGTAGTTCATGAAATAAGACTAACAATTGGCACATGGGATGTCATGAAACTGTAAAGCTTCTGTACAGTAAAGGAAATGGTCAGCCAAGTGAAGAAACAGCCCACAGAGTGGGAGAAAATCTTTGCCAGCTTTGTATCTGGCAGAGGATTAGTGTCTAGAATATATAGAGAACTCAAAAAAACTAAACAAGAAAAAAACCAAGAAAAATTTTAAATGGGCTATGGGGGGCTGGAGATATGACTCAGTGGTTAAGAGCACTGACTGTTCTTGCAGAGGACCTGAATTTGATCCCCAGCACCCACATGGTGGCTAACAACCATCTGTAACTTAATTTTGAGGAGATCCATTGCCCTCTTCTGACCTCTGCAGGCATTGCATGACACAGATGCACTTACACACATGCAGGCAATATACTCACAAAATAAAAATAATAAATAAAATATTTAAAAATAAAAACAGGCTATGGGCCTGAATAGTAAGTTTTCACCAAAAGAGGAAATATAATTGGCTAGGAAACGTAAGTGTTCAACATCCTTAGCCATCAGGGAATGCAGATTAAAACTACAGTAAGAGTCCATCTCACCCCAGTCAGAATATTCATTATCAGGAATACAAATGACAGTAAAGGCTGACTTGGATGCAGGGAAAGGGGAACCCTTATATGCTGCTGGTGGGTGTGTAAACTAGTTCAGCCTCTCTGGAAATAAATCAGAAGATTTCTCAAAAAGCTAGAGCTAGAATTACCATATGCCCCAGCTAGACCACTCCTAGGCATGTATCCAGAGAATTGTTACCTTATTACAGGGATAGTTGCATATCCATGTTCATTACTACCCTATTCACAATAGATAGAAAATGAAATCAACCCAGATGTTCATTAACTGATGACTAGATGAGGAAAATGTGGTGCATATACCTAATGGAATATTACTAGCTGTAAAGAAAAATGAAATCAGGAATATGCAGGTAATGGAAGGAACTAGAAAAAAATCATACCAAGTCAGCTCGCCCAAGTCCAGAAGGACAAATATTGAAAGTTTCCTTTCATATGAGGGTCCTAACTTCAATTACTCTGTTTCGTGTGGAGGAAATGTGGAAGCTAAAAACCTAGAAACAGGCCGTTACTGGAGGGGCGACACATTTAGGGAGAGGAGGGAGAGTAAAGTACAAGTGAGCTGAAAGCACAGAGGGGGATACTGAGGCAGAAGGCTTCAAGCAGGTAGTGGAGAGAAGGGAATGGGGGAAGCACAGGCCAGGGGAGGGCTGAATCCAGATGGAGTGTGCATGAAGAAGCTACTTGGGAACCTATGATCTCGCAGTTCAAGTAAAAAAATATATTTAATATGGAATAATGGGGAAATACTGGAAGGTAAAGGTTTAAGTGGGGACGGGAATAGGAGGGTGGAGGAAAACCAAGGATGTGTGAAGAAGCCTTATGATGAAAATAATTTATATTTATTTTTATTTTATGTGTGTGAATGTTTTGCCTATATGTGTATGGGTATACCACATGTGTGCACTACCCACAGAAGCCAATACAGGGCATTGGATCCTTGGAACTGGAGTTTCAGATGGTTATTAGCTATGATGTATGTGCCGGGAACTGAATCCCAGTCAACCAAGCCATCTCTCCAGCATATATATATAGGGGAACTGAATCCCAGACAACCAAACCCTCTCTCCAGCATATATATATATATATATATATATATATATATATCCCACACTAGTGAACAATGCTTTTCCCAAAAGACATGAGTTATTAAATCATATCTCAGTGCCAGGCATGGATTACCTCCTTAGGATTTATTGATCAGAGAGGCCCCAGAGGCAAGTACAACATTACAGGCTATTGCCATGGCTCTTGGTCATCCATCATAACTAGTTGGTACGATCTTATTGCTGAAGACACGGTGCAGTTTGGTTGCAGTTCACAGAGAAATCCATCTTGAACTCATCGGGAAACTCTCCCTACTAGCTAGCTTTCACAGTGTTGGAAAGTGCTATGTAGGCTGCTGGGGGAGAAAGACACTGATGATATTATCCAGCGCTGTATCCTGTGTGCTACAATACTCAAATGCCAGGCAAGATGCACCTACTGGTGCAATAGTGGCAAGACTGTTTGTGGCAATAATCAACTGCTCTCTTTATTGAATTTGAGGCCTGTTCTGCAGGAAGAAATTCATGCCTATTACCATAAACATGGTCAAAATCCATGACTAGGGAAATCCTGGGCCCAAGGGAAGTATCTGGTAATGCTGTTTTTCTAAACTGTCGCACTGTCAGAGTGCCTTACAAATATTTCTGTTTATGTCATGGATCTGTGCTGCTTCCAACTTGAGTTAGAGCAGCTTCTTATTGCAGCAAGTAGTGGTTAATGCAGACATATTACCATTGAAAGTGCCGAGAATAAATGACTATACATGCTCAGCTGTAGATGGGACATCTGTAACATCTCCCTCCAGGCCAAAACTCAGGAGACATTGCAGAAAGAGGGTGGAAAGAATGCAAGACTCAGAGGATAGGGAGGAGTGCTGTGAAATGCTGTCCTCTGGGAATGACATGGCTGTTCCACGCATGAATTCAGGTAGCTGTGTTTAGCTACCCAAGACCTGCACATGATCAAGCTAGTTAAAAATTCGAGCAAAGAGGAGGTAGGTTCCTAAGACCCCACCCATAGCTAAGAAGCTATTGGGAGTTGGTGGCTGCTGTGGGAAGGACAGTCACTTTTCTTTTTTAAAAAAATATTTTATTTATTTTTATGTTATATGTATGAGTATTACCTGCACATATGTAAGTGCACCCATACTATGCAATGTCTGTGGAGGTCAGAAGACAGCATCAGATACCCTGAAACTGGAGTTATAGACAGGTGTTAGCTGCCATATGGGTGCTGGGATTCAAACCCAGGTCTTCTGCAAGATCAGCCAGGGCTCTTAACTGCTGAGCCATTTCTTCAGGTGGAGTCACTTTTCTTTAGGTGTGTGACCATGGTCATTGGTAGACTGACCATGCTCCAGTGGATGACCCCACACCCATGCACATGTGGGCAGTACTAATTGAACTCAGTGGGTTAAAAAAATAAATTCTAAAAGGAAGACATGAAGTTTGGAGGGAGATATGATTGGGTGATTTGGAAGGAGTTGGAGTGGGGAGTCAGGGGAACATATGATTAAGATACATTGTATACATGTGTTTTAGTTTGCTTCTGTTGCTCTGATAAAATACTGACCGAAACTAACTCAGGGAGGAAAGGGTTTATTTCATCTTATACTTCCAGATCACAGTTCATCACTGAGGAAGGTCAGGGCAGGAAATCAAGGTAGGAACCTGAAGGCAGGAACTGAAGCAGAGACCATGGAAGAATGCTGCTCACTGGCTTGTTTTCCTGGCCCCCTAGTGCCAGCTTTCTTATACAACCCAAGACTATTTGCCTAGGGATGGCACCACCCACAGTGGGTTGGACCCTCCCATGTCAATCAGCAGTCAAGAAAATGCCCCATAGACATGCTACAGGTCAGTTTGATGAAGGCAATTTTTCAACTGAGGTTCTCTCTTCCCAGGTGACTATTTTGTGTCAAGTTGACCAAAAATGAACCAGAACACATATTATTGTCCTTTCCTTAAGAGTTAATCCATCTGGACCTATCAATCTGCCCCACCCCCACCCCTAGCAAGCTGATTTACTCAAAGAAATGTTAAGGGCATGGGGGAATAATTATCTCCTTAATGAGATAATATACTCTCAGCCCCCAAGTTCACCCTCAGGATAGTTGATTGAGGATGTTCACTGTTAAGCCTACCAGCTTTTCTGAATTCTAACATAACGTGTAAACGTGTAATCTTTTCTTTCCCTTTTCTTTTCTTTTCTTTTTTTTTTTTGGATACTGCCCAAAAGCCCAAGCATGCTTCCCCTATGGATTTTTTCACTTTTTCCTAGAAGACCTGACCCTTCTGTTTCCTACAGCTGCTTGCCAA
Organism: Nannospalax galili; assembly: GCF_000622305.1. Lineage (NCBI taxonomy): Eukaryota > Metazoa > Chordata > Mammalia > Rodentia > Spalacidae > Nannospalax > Nannospalax galili. The sequence continues at coordinate 536,968 of NW_008330347.1, forward strand.
CCTCCAAGCTTAACTTAAAAGGCATGACTTTCTCTTCTCTTCTCCATCTCCCTCTCCCTGCAATTTCTGGAATTTTCAGCATGTTTGCTCTGTTGCTTTTCTCTCAAATGCTAATAAAATGGTCCTCAAGTTTTCTTCTGAGTCTGTTTTAAAATGATTTTATCAATGAGAATGGCAAAAAGGAATCACAATTCCTACATGATAGTACATATACATAATGAAATCCTATTTAGCACTAAAGAAAAGTGCAGGAAAATGGATGAAGCTGGAAAATACATTGAGTGAGATAACCCAAGTCCCAAAGGCAGACTGTGTATTCTTTCCCAGATGTGGGTCCTAGCTTCAAAATTTTTAGGTGTCTCTAAATTGGAGTGAGAGGTGAGAGGAGGATTATTTCGGGAGATAGTAAAACAATAATGGTTCTTTTAAGCTTTCCACCTCCTGGGATAAGTTCTACCCACTTTACTTAATGTTTGGTGATTTAAATGTTAATCTAATCCATAAAATGCCTTTATAGAAACACCCAGAATAATATGTGGACCGATATCTTTGGTTGATACAGAATTAATCATCACATTATGCTAAGTGAAATAAGCTATTCACAAGAAGACAAATTCTGTTCTCATCCACTTATGGACAAAGATAAATTTGTCAAATTCACAGAGACAGAAACTAGAAGTGTGGTTAGTAGCCGGGGGGGGGGGCTAGTTATTTAATGGTTGTAGAGTTTCCTTTCCTGAAAAGAATTCTGCAGATTTATTGTACAATGTGAAAGTACTTGACACAGTGGGCCTGCCTACAGTTAGGATGGTAAGTTTTGCTATGTGTATTTTGTAGTATTTGAGGGAAGAAAAGAAGAGAGGGAGAGGGAGAAAGAGAGAACTCACAGTTGGAGATGGAAAAAAAGGATGAGGTAGGTTATTAAGAAGCAGAAGGTAAGTTACAGTCATCGTGGAACTAAATTGGAAAAGGTTCAATAATGTGTAATATGGCAAAATCAAACAGAACATTGAAGGTGTGTCAGTGTTTTGGTTTAAGCAAAATCACCTTGCAAGTGTTAAGGAAAGCACGACCAGGGTGGGGATGTAGCTCAGTGGAAGATCTCTTGCCTAGAAAGTGTGAGGCCCTGGGTTTGATTTTCCAGTATGGAAAAAAAAAAAAAAGAACATCTCCACCCTCCATTCAATAAATCTGGAGAAAGGAAGAGAAGCAGGGGAGGCGTGTGTACCCAACGGTAGAATAAAAAAGGTGGTACAAAGGAAGACTAGAGATTTAGGCAGAGATTGCCCTGTCTTTGATTATTTTCTTCTGCTGGGTAATCTGACTTCATCAGGATCCTCACATATAAATGATTCAGGCTCCATGAAGTTGGGAGAAGGTTTTGGCAGCTATATTTAGAGTGTGCAGCCATAGAGGCACGGCAGGAGCTAGATTATGATAGTATTGGAAATATTCCAAAAAAGTCCAAGCTTCAAGTAGATCGAAGGGGAAATCAAATGCTAAGCTTAGAGCAAAGCTAGGCTATAAGCACAAACATACAAGCATGTGGAGTGTCAGGGCTTGGAATCAGAAGTGAAAATCAGGGCAATGTTAGTCCTCTAAAGTGCCAGCTATCTCCCCAACCACTGAGTTCTCATCCTAAAGACTGGACACCTCTTAACCAGTTCAGAGAATGATGCCTGGTGGTGTCTGGTGAGGGCTTTCTTCCTTGATTATACATAACACCATCTCAAATGTCTTCAAACAGTGGAAGGGTATGAAGGAAAATCAGCCTGACAAATGACTGAATGAACTGACCATCCGCCCACCCACCTCCCCACTCTGGGAGATGCATCTCTTTCAGAATACATGGCCCTTAGTAAAAGACGTCTAGCTCCTTATCAGTCTCCCTATAGATCTGGTTCCTTATCAAAACCCCTATCAGAACTCCCCATCTCTCCTTCCTAGATCTCAGGAAGGATTAGGACACCACCCAAGAAGGCATGAACTGCCTTCTGGGCCTACCTATAAATCCCAGACCTCCCCCAACCTCCGTTCCCACAGGAAGTTTGCTCTCCCCTCATAGCTAATAAAGCTATTTGCATCTGCTGAAGTCGGATTCAATTCCTATTTCTTAATCTCACTTCACTTTCTCATTCCTAATTCTAACAGGGTGAGGGATCTTTCTGATTCCTCTTTTATGAAGACATGAATTCTATTCATGAGGGCTCTGCCTTCATGACCTAATTACCTTCCCCAAAGCTTCACATCTCAATTCTATCACCTTGGAATTTTGGATTTCAACCTATAGTTTGGGGGGAGTCCAGAGATTTGGTTCATTGCACCTAATGTATCATTCAAGGTTCTCCAGAGAAACAGAACCAACAGAAAGAGAGGAAGGAAGTGAGGGAGAGAGAGAAAGAGAAAGAGGGGGAGGGAGGAAGGAAAAAGAGGAGGAGGAGGAGGACAATGACGATGGGGTGGGGGGGTGATTTATTTTGAGGAATTGTCTCATATTGTTATGCCGTCTGGAAAAGCCAAACTGTGCAGGACAGAGCTTTAGCTTCCTTGGATTTAGGAAAACCAAGGAAGAACTGATGTATAGTTCAAGTTTCAGGTTCAATGCCATCTGCTTGAAAAGGTCCTTCTTGTGTAGGGAAGCCAACTGTTTGTTTTATCTAGGTCTTCAACTGACTGGATGAAGTCCACTGTGATGGTTTATCTTCATTGTTAATGTGGCTGGATTTGACCACCTAAGGCATACATCTCCGAGTTTGTTTAAGAGATCATTTTCAGAGATGTTTAAGGAGGGAAGACCCACTATAAATGTGGGCAGCACAATTGCTTGGGCTGAGGGCCCAGATTGAATGAAAAAGAAAACATGTAAAAAGCACACTGACCACAAATATTCACCTCTCCCTTCCTGACTGTGGATGCAATGTGACCAGATACCTTGGGTATCTACTGATAAACCTTCTCCACAGATGGATTATAGTCCTTCAAACTGTAAGCCGAAATAAACTCTTTTTTCCTTCCTGAAGTTGCTTTCGACAAGTACTTTATCACAACAATGAGAAAATACACCACTTTCTTCTGGCCGTGCCATATTCTTTGCTGTGTTTTACTTATATGTTGGAGTGGATTTGCCTTTCAGTTTTGACTTCCCTTTCTTCCAAGACGATTTGGATATTTTGCTTTCTGTGATTCTTCCTTCCTATAGGGACATCTGCTGGAGGCTTAGCCTCCAGGACTGGTGGAATTTGGTGTTGATCACCTAATGAAATTCCGTTGGCAATCTCATCTTGGCTTTGTACAAACAAGACTCCAGGCGGAGTCATCAAGACAACCAGACAGTAGGACTCCCCAGTCATTCCTTGGACTCTGCAAACTTGCTAGGGGCAGGATATTCAATGTCAGACCTGCCACAGTCTATGCACCAACCTGGGGCTGTAGTCAACACCATAGGCCTGAAACAACCTCTCGGACCACAGGAATATAGATAGTCAGTCCTGCAGTGTCCACCAGAACCCCAGAAGCCTAAATCCCACACCCACTCTGCCCTGAGAGAACACTGGATCCAAACCCCGGTCTTTTAGGGGATCCAAAGATCAAGCCTTGCATTACCTCTGAGTCCACCAGCACTGGTGGCCTGGTCCCAGGGTGCTCTCAGGGCCTTCTGTAGGTGAGGGTCTAGTCTTGAGATGCCTCCTGGACCCACTAGAACAGAAAGCCTGCTCCAGCAATGCTTTGTGGTCTTATAGGCACTGGAGGCCTTATTGCAGGGTGTTATCTAGGACCACTGGAGGCAGAGGACTGGTCCTACCAACCTCTCTGCTCCTGCCTGAGATGGAGGCCTGTTCACACCAAATTCCCTACTGTCACTGGAGATGAAGGCCTGGTCTCCCTGAGCTCACTGATACCACTGGAGATGAAGGCCTGGTCTCCCTGAGCTCACTGATACCACTGGAGATGAAGGCCTGGTCTCCCTGAGCTCACTGACATCACCAGAGATGAAGGTCTGGCTGCATGAGCTCACTGATTCCTCCTTCTATCTATCATTTTCCATGTGCTGTAGCCTTAGTGAAAACCTCATGCTTACCATTTATACATTAAGAATATTTTTGGAAAAGAAATGCATAGCAATCAGTCCAACAAGGATTTACATTGCACATTACCCAGAGGTACCTCAACTGACATAAAGCATTTTTATATCCTATTATTTTTTGTTACCCATGATGATTACAAAAATGAAATAAAACAAATTTAATAACTTGTTTTGGAAATAAATCATTATCAAAATCTCTGTATCCAGTATGGGAAAGCATAACTAACACTGAACGTTTTTTGAAACAGCCATATGGAAACCTAACAGCATAAAAACTTCTTAAAAAAAAATATATATATATATAATATAAAAAGAGTTGAGTGCAGTTACTCCATAATGGGAGGACAGTGCTCTTATTAGATACCACAGGCTAGCAAATAAAAAGCCCAGTACTGAAAATGGACTCCTTCTGGACTTATCAATCAGAGGTTCCCATACACCCTCAAACAATACTGGCTATTGCCATTGCTCTTGGTTACCTGCCAGAACTTGATGATAATACCCTATTGCTGAAGATACTACATGTGTGAGCTTATAGAAAAATCAAGGAGAAATCAAGCTGGCACTGACCTCAGTTTCATTACTGCTGGCTAGTTTTCATAGTGCTGGAAGGTGCTATGCATTTAACCAAATGTATTAGTCACTTTTATGTTGCTGTGATAGAAACACTGATTAAAGCAATTTATAGAAGGAAGTGTTTATTTGAGCTTACGGTTCCAGGGGAATTACAGTCTGTCATGGCAGGGAGGCATGGTGGCTGGAGGTGGCTGGAGCAGGAGCAGCAGAAGCTAAGCTCTCACATCATCAAGCAGGCACAGGAAGCAAGAGAACAGTTGGAGATCTGGCAAGGCTTAAGAACTCTCTAAGCCCACCCCCAGTAACATATTTCCTCCAGGATAGCCACACCTTCTAAAACCTCCCAAAACAGTGCCATCATCTGGGGACAAAATGTCCACATACTTGGAGCTTATGGGGGACATTTTCATTCAAACCATCACACCAAAAGAGAAAAGTAATCAGCCTTGCCCAGCTGTAAACCCTGTGAGCTACAATAACAACTGACCTGGCAAGATATGCCACTGGTGCAAAAGTGGCTCAGATACTATGAGAGTAATCAACCACTAGCTGATTGGATTTAAGACCCACTTCACAAGATGGATCCCATAATTGACACTGCCATCAGGGCCAAGAACCCGTGGCTAGACAGATCACAGACTATAGATAGGGGAGAGCCTACTACTATTATTCTGCTAAATGGACATAGTATTAAACCAACTTCTAATGACTTATTGTTATAGCAGAGATTAGTGCATCTCTCAACTCTCATCAAAGAAACAATTTCTTGCAGCAGATGGTGATTAAAACAGAGACCCACAGCTAGTTTACATATAGAGAGTAAGAGACTATGGGGTTCTCAGAGCCCTAAATGGAACGTCTACATCACATCCTTTCCTCCTATGGCTCAGGGACCACTGTGGAAGAGGGGGTGTGTGGGGTCTCTCCCTCTCCTCATGGGTCGTTGGCCACTGGTCCATGAGGACAAAGGGAGCAGAAGCGATGAACAGGGTCAGGACGGCCAGTGAGCACTGATGGAAGAAAGCCCTTCTGGGGAGGCAGGTTCAGTGATACAAACAGCTCCAGATTCAGTGAAACAGCTCTGTTTATTTAGTGGGATATTACGGAAAATATAGTGTGGAGGCAGTAGCCAACGCTTTAGCTGATAGGTGGTCATAGTATGCTTTATTTACATGTGGCAGTGGGCTCCTATCATCCGACTATCGGGAAATGCCTAATTATCATATAGAAAAAACCTGGGGGTAGTTTTTACTCCAGGTAACTATGCCAAAGGTCATGTTCCAAATAAGGTCAGGCATCGTGCTTGGCAGCACTTTCCAGGTAAATCAGGCAGAGAGCAGGAGGCCCCCTTGCTGAGAAGGGGAGTCCTTCCATATAGCACTGAGCCCCTTAGAGCTATCTGGGCATGGAAGACTACAACCCTAGCAGCAGAGTTCCCCAACAGGGGTGGAAAGATTGTAAGAGCCAGAGGTGGTGGATGATCATAAGGAAATAGTGTTTCCCAGACAGCAGGGCAGTAGCATATATGAACTTACAGCATTTGTGACAACATACAGAAGATCCATGCAAGGTCAAACCAGACAAAAATCTCAGCATAAATTGGGGGTGGGCATGACGCTCCAACCTTAACTGAGGAATTGTTGACAACTGAAAGCTGCTGGGAGAGTGAGAGTCATTTTTGTTTAAAGGGTGACACTAGGTAGTTTGACCAGGGTCGAGGCGATGGATCCACATCCAAGAGCATTTGGGGGCATAAATTAGACTTGGTAGAGCTTAAAAAAAATAATAGAGGACATGGAATGGTGATGGTAGTAAGGAAGGGGTGGAGTTGGCAGAGAGGGTCTGAATATGATATTAATATAGTGCATGAAATTCTTAAAGAATCAATAAAAACATTTTTTAAATCTCTGTATCCAGTGTAAAATTCTGGTCTGGAGAGATGGCTCAGTGGTTAAGAACACTGGCTGCTCTTATAGAGGACCCAGGTTCAATTCCCAGAACCCACAGGGTGGCTAACAACCTTAACTGTATACAGGTTCCAGGGGATCCAACACCCTCTTCTGACCGCTGCGAGTATTGCATGACACAGGTGCACTTACATACATGCAGGTAATGCACTCAGACACATTAAAAAAATCTCTGTATCCAATGTTAAATTTTATAGCCAAATGAAACTTTCATCTTATGACTAAAATGAATGTTGTTTTATGGAAACAAAGAGTATTTTAAGATTTTAGGAAATACCTAACAGAACCAAAGATACAATTTCAATAGCTTTTGAGTGTTCATAGTATTATAAGGTGCTATGCAGGCTGCTGGGGTGAAAAAAAACTCATCAACAGTCTTACCCAGCTATGAACCCTCTGAACTGCTATAATAACTGGCATGGCAAGATACAGCCATAGGTACAACAGTGACATGAATGCTATGGGGAATAACCAACTGCTTTCTGATTGGATTTAAGGCCTGCTCCACAAGAGGAAGCATCTGCTTTGTACTATAAATCTGGCCAAGACCTCATGGTTGAGGCACTCAGAGGCTACAGGGGTAACCCTACTACTATTATTCTAGTAAAAGGACATAGTGTTAGACTGTCCTCTAAATTCATCTCTCTACAGATTTTTGTGCCCTTCTCAGACCTCATCAAAGAAGTTTCTTTGTGTAGTGAATGGTGGGTAACACAGAAACTCACTAGCAGTCAAAGTGCAGAGAAAAGTGTCAGTGGAGTGCTCAGTCACAAATGGGACATCTATATCACACCCTTCCCCAAGGCTCAGAGATCACTGTGGAAGAGAGGGTGGAAAGAGCCAGAGGCCATGGAGGACCTGAGCAAAATAATGTCTTCTGGACATGAGAGAATTACTGCACTCACGAAGTCACAGCAGCTGTGGTTGCCTACACAAGGCCTGCTCAAGATCAAACCAGTCAACATCTAGCATGGAGTGGGAAGTGGTTAATGAGCCTCAGTCCCTAACTGAGGACTTGTGGATGGTTGATGGCTTCTGGGAGAAGAAAGTCAGAAGTATATGGACAGCACAACTGGAGTTGATGGGTTATTAAATTTTCTTAAAAAGAGGTTCAATATAGGAGTCCTATCCAAGGATACATACCGCAGTCTCTTATTCTTCAAAGCTTGGCCAGTGGTGGCCTTCTGTGTGCATCACATTCTGTTGTATAAGGAAGCTTTACTGGTGAGAGTTGGGAGATGCATTAGTTTTCTCTTTACCCTTTGTTCCTCTGTGTTCCATGAGCCTTAGTTGTAGAAATTCAACCGTAGATGTGTCAACTAGTATTGGGCACGTATACAGAGACCTATGTTCTCTGTGTCTGACCAATTGTGAAAGTTTGCAGTAGAGTTCATCTGTTGCAAAAAGAAGCTTCTTTGACGAGTGGTGTACAGTATGCTTGTCTATAAATATAAGGATAAATATTACTATATAGTAAGAAGTTTCATTTGTCTAGAGATGTGAAAGAGATAGAGTTTTCTCAGGTATCTATGTCCTCTCCTGCCATGTGTATCTGGCTGGGTTTACAGTGACTCCCATGAGTTCCCTCCCATTGAGTGGGCTTTAAGTCCAATTAGATAGCTATTGATTACCCCACAGATAACAGTGCATTACTGCACCAACAGAGGTAGTTTGGAGAACCAGGGCTGGTTCATGAACACAGGGAAGCAGAGGCTTTCAGGAAGCTTGCACACATGAACTTGTGGTAATGGAGCACAGGACCCATGCCAACTCAATTAAACAAGGGCCCAGCTTGTTAACAGTTGTGCTCATTCATTAAAGGAGGGCCAAGCAGGGTCATTGGACCCTCACCAGATTATCCAGCCACTCTTCCTAGTGAACTGTATGTTATTTGACCTTAATCACACATGGCCTCCTGGATTTGGGGAGGGCTAAAGTATACAATCTGGGGAAGGCTAGGAAGAGAAGGCATGACACATGCTAGGTAAAGGCTTTCCAGTGTGCATACCAACAGGTCATACATACACCTCAGCAACCCCTCAGTTATCTCGGTAAGTAAGCTCAATAAATTCATTGGTTCCCAAGTAAAACTTTAATCAAGAATTGGCTTGAAACTAGATTCTTAAAAGGGAATAAGCATTGCTTATCATCCCCAGGAAAAGAAGTCTCACATTAGATGGAAAATTTGTTAATACTATTATGTCTCATAATTATTTTTAGAAAATAAAATTAGAATGTAAAAGATGTTGAAAGGATATGGGGATGGAGATATTTTCCAAGATAGACAGAAAAAATGAAAAAGCCTAAGCAAGTGATGAAGGTCTGTGTAGGTTTGCTATATTTGAAGGTTGAGACAAAAATAATATACAAATAATGTTAAAATTTCTAAGATCATAGTTTAGTCAACTAGTTTAAGGAACAAAACACATGTCTAGTCAAGTTTTATCTGAGAACATTTTGTTTTTATGATAATTAAAAAGTACCAGACAGGTGGAACTAACCTTATTGGATGTTTAACAGTCATAGTTTGAGGCCTATACTAATGTGGTCAGAGGGACTTAAAGGACTGTTTTTGCCCTTTGCCCTTCAAGGTCGCCTACGTTCCAGGAGGCTATGGAACATCTCTCAAAATGTCCTGTATTTGTGGTGAGTCACCTGTCCTCCTGTTCAGGGAGGCCAGTACCAGACAGGTGGAACTAACCTTATTGGATGTTTAACAGTCATAGTTTGAGGCCTATACTAATGTGGTCAGAGGGACTTAAAGGACTGTTTTTGCCCTTTGCCCTTCAAGGTCGCCTACGTTCCAGGAGGCTATGGAACATCTCTCAAAATGTCCTGTATTTGTGGTGAGTCACCTGTCCTCCTGTTCAGGGAGGCCATGGAGACCACATGAGATGGACTTGAACCACTGTCCAGTCTACAAAGAGGAGGGCGAACTCAGAGGAAACATCTCATTCATGCTTCCAAGTGAAGCCAGACGTGGTCGAGCAGGACCTTTGACTTATCTTCACATAGGTGGATCTGGTAAAAGAAAGGAGCCAGGAGCTCCTCCCATGTAACCCCTGAGGAACAAATCCTCAAATGACCTTAAGTATAAAAATAAGCTGATTTATTTGGGCCAACTGTATGGTCTTAAACACTCCAAAAGGAAAGTATAACCAAAGAGTAAAGTCATCAGTATATTTTCTTAAGAGTTCAAGGGATTTCACTTCCCAGACATTAGGCTTAAGTCTATATTAAAGGTTATTTAGACAGTTATTTCTCATTGACGATTTTGTTCCTAACCAGAAAGTGCTGCTCAGACGTAAGACTTCAAATCTTGGTCTCTAATACTGTAGTGCCCACCTCTAGCTAAGGGAGACAACCAGCTATTGTTCTAAAATGATGGATAGATTTGTTTCCTACCCCTATCTAGAAGCCTTTGAGAGGGAATTGACACTGATTCTAACCATTCCAACAGCTATCAAAAAACCTGAAAACAAATCCTGAATCCATCACTCTCCAGTCCAGCCTTGGTAGACAAAAGAAAAATGATGAGGAACCCAGTAGGGGGACAATTTTGGAAGCCCTTGTCAAGAAATTCTAGTGGACTATTATCTGAACATTGGAAAATCGCCCTGTTCTGACTTTTTTCTAGTTCCCTGTCTAGAACTTGTAATGCTAATTACTCTTGCCTTTACTTCTCCTTCACATCTCCTATTCACTATTCAAAGACTTTCTTTTCCTCCTTGAGATAAGAGTTATGCAATTTGGGAGTCATTCAGACAGACTTACTGAAGGGGTACTCCAATTGCCTCACTCTGTGTCACTGTTCAGCATGGAAGAACCTAGACTGGTCCATGTCCTAATTCCCTATTGGCAGTTTGGGTAACCATTTCAGAGGATGGTGTGATAAGAATATGAGGTAGGAATTGGCTAGGCAGTTAGGGTAATAGGCAAGGTAGTTAGGGTAAAAAGACCCCAAAGAAAAGTAGCCAGTTTCTTGGCTAAAAGTCAAAATGTCCTTGGGCCTCTTAGCAACAAACTCTGTTCCAAAGGCCAAAAATGTCAAAAGTATTTGGGAGCTTATATCTCATGCTTAAAAGATTTTAGGGTTACCTCTTCGGAGGGGGGAATGTTAGAGTGTCAAAAGCCCCATAAAAATAAATAAATACATCAAAGAAGAAGAAAGACTGCATGAAATTATCAGAAAAAATAGATGGGGAGATATGGGAGGAGTTGGAGGGGAGGGAGTGGGCATGGATTTGATCAAAACACCTTATATTCATATATGAAATTCTCAATAAATTATTTATTAAAAAACAAACAAATAAACAAACAAAAAAGCAAGGGCCCAGAGGGGAGGAGAGAAATGGGTGGTAGGCAGCACTAGATTAAGAACTATTGAAAACTGATTGCTACTTGGTGAGGGAGCGTATGCCTTATATATGATCTCTAGATGGGCTGAATAGACTCCAGTGGACCAATTTGCACTGGAAGACATCTGGGTACAAATGCTTGAACATGGATGGCTGAATACATGAGCTCTGGTGGAGGGATGGGGAAGCATAGTTGGGGGAAGGAGTCTGTATTTGATTAAGAACTGTCATATGAAATTACAAAAGCTCAATAAAAATATTAAATTAAAAAACTAAAAATCTCTCAAGAGGTTGTATATACAAATCCAAATCAGGCTTTTGCTCAGGGTTGTCCAATTTAGAAGCCAACAGTCACATACAACTACTTAATGCTCTAATTAAAATGAGATAAAATTGCACATTCCATTTCTCTGAAAAAAAAAGAAGACAAAAAGGTATGTGGGAGGCAAGGAGCTGAGGGTAGATCTGAGAGGTAGGTGTAAATATGATGCAAATACATTGCATGAAATTCTCAATTCTCAAAGAATTAATAAAATATTTATTTAAAATGGCAATCAGGGCCCAGAGAGATGGCTCAGGGGTTAAGAGCACTGGTTGATCTTGCAGAGGACCCAGGTTAGGTTCCCAGCACCTGCATTATGGCTAACAACTGTCTGTAACTCCAGTTCCAGGGGAATCTGACACCCTCTTCTGACCTCCGTAGGCAATGCATGAAATGGATGCAGTTACATACATGCAGGCAATACACTTATACACAAAAAATAAAATAGTACCAAAGGCAAACAAGCACTTAAGTTTATAAGTATATGCTTGCAAGGCTTTTTAATATATCACCCAAACATTCACACACACACACACACACACACACACACACACACAAACACACAAACACACGTGTGCAATTTCTTTTAAAGAACATTTTCATTATACCAAAGAGTGGCCATTTTTAACATTTTTTTCAGAAATAACTTGAATCAGGTTACATAAAAATATATATACAATGAAGTTTAAGGAAAAGTAGGAATAAGAAATCAAAGACCAAAGGATTTGCCAACATGGGGTCAATTTGGTGAAATAATCATTTTCATTAGCTCTGTTCTTTTTCGTTTTTTGTTTTGAAAATCCTAACTAGTTTATTGGGCTTGTTAACAGAGCATAGCGTGGGAGTTTATTTATAGAAGAGTGGGGCACCCCCATTTAGGGTTGCACTGGAAAGTCCACCCTCAAATATAGATCATCTGACTTCCCAACAGCCACACAAAATGGTGAGAGAGGTGCTTTATGTCATTCTCAGCTTGTATATCCGTAGCCCCTCCCCCACACGCAGCTAAGGTCGACTGATTGGGTGGGAGGAATAACTGACTCTCCCCTCAACTCCTTGACAAGCATAGGAAGTAGGTGTGACCATAGCTTGCCAGCACTTCCAGGACACTTCCAGGTAACATGCCACCCTTTCCTCTGGCTTGTACGTTCTTTCTGCCAACCTCTTCTGCAAAAGTTCCTGAGTCTTGGAGGGGGTGATAGGTGTGGGAAGATCTTCCTCCCATTGTGGCAAGGCATTGAAATTTTCAGGTCTCCGCATCATCCATTTTCCATGGACTGTTGGCCCATTTCAGTAGGATTCCATCTATTATAAGGATTTAGTGCTAGGATCCGCAAATGAAGGGGGACATACATCTTTTTATGAGTCTGTGTTACTTCACTTAGTATAACAGTTTCTAGATCCATCCATTTACTGCACAATTCATTATTTCATCTTTCTTTACTGCTGAATAGAACTTCATTGTGTAAATGTACCACATTTTCATTAACCCCTCATCAATTGAGGGACACTTACATTTCTTCCATCTCTTAGTTATTGTGAAAGGAGCAGTAATAAACATGACTGTACAAGTGTCTCTGCAATAGGATGAGTCCTTTGGGTGTATGCCAAGGAGTGGTATAACTGGGTCATATGGTAGGCTCATTTTTAATTTTTTAAGAGTTCTCCATACTGTTTTCCATAGGGGTTGCACAAGTTTGCAATCCCATCAGCAGTGAATGAGTATTCCCCTTTCTCCACATCCTCACCAGCATTTGGTAACAATTGTTCTCTTGATCTTAGGTCGTCTGACTGGCGTAAGGTGAAAGTTTAAGATAGTTTTAATTTGCATTTCCCTAATTACTAACAATGTTGAACTCTTTTTAAGATGTTTCTTAGCCATCTTTATTTCTTCCTTTGAGAACTCTCTGTTTAGATCTTTAGCCCATCTTTTAATTAGGTCATTTGGTTTCCTGCTTCTTTGTTTTTTGAGTTCTTTATATATTCTGGATGTTAAACCTCTGTCAGATGCATCGCTGGTGAAGCTTTTCCCACTCTGTGGGTTTTCTCTTCACTTTCTTGATTGTTTCTTTTGCTGTACAGAAGCTGTTTAGTTTAATGAGGTCCCACTTGTTGATTGTTGACCTTAATTCCTGAGCAACTGGTATCTGATTTAGAAATGCCTTTCCTACACCTATATCTTGTAGGTTACTGCCATTGTTTTCTTCTAAGAGTCTCAGGATTTCCAGTTTCACATGTGCACTTTTAAGGTAGCTGTATTAGTCGAACTCTTTACAGGCATAAATCAATAAATCAATAAAATAAATGTACATTAAAAGAGGATTTATTACATTACCTTATGTGATATTGTTATAGTAGTCCAACAATGGCTGCCTTATACCAAAGAAACTGAGAACCCAGTAGTGGCTCAGTCCACGAGGATGAGTGCCTCAGCAGTCCCAATCTGACACAGAAGGCCTGGAGGATTCCAGGAGCATCACTGGCTTCATTCCACATTGGTAACTCAAACTGATTCTAGTATCAGTGAAGGAATAAGCAGTGGCAGTAACAGAGTAATGAACCTGTCAGCAATAGCTAAGGTCAAGTGAGCAAAAGAGCGAGGCTGTGCATTTTCCATGTCCTTTGATGCATTAAGGCAATCAAGACACTCTTCCTTTAGACATGCCCGTAGGACAACCCAGTGTAGACAATCCCTCACTGACATGCTCTCCCTAGGTGATTTTAGGTCAAATCAAATTGACAAAGCTAACTATCAGAACAAAGAAAAAAATTAATGAAAAAAATTTAAGTTGCTACTGTTTTGTTACTTAGCTATTTGAGGGAATTCTATAGACAAAATGAGATCCATTCCATGCCATTACTACATATAATGATACATAAATTACATGGAAATAAATGTGAACACACATGACACAGTTACAAGACAAAAAGTCCCCATTTGTCTTTGGAGGGAACAAGGTTAGCTTTTAGGGAGACCTGTAATACTGCCTTTGGCTGGTCAGTTTGTCTGAAGAACCTTCAGTCCTGTAAGGTGGGCTTGTCAGGGTGGGTTCATCAGGTCTCAGTTGTTTACTTTTTAAATTTTTATTTTTGTTTTATGTATATGAGTGTATGCATTTATGCAAGTTGTGCAATGTCCTTGTTGTGCAATGCCCGCAGAAGTTAGAAGAGAGTATCGGATTCCCTGGAACGGAAGATATGGATGGTTGTTAGCCACCATGTGGGTGCTAGAAATCAAACCTAGGCCCTCTGCAAGAGCAGCCAGTGTTTTTAACTGTGGAGCCATCTCTTTAGTCCTAAGTCTCAGTTGTTTAATACTGAGAAGACAGTCTTCAACAGTTGAGGTTCCTTATCCTTGAAAGTTCTTGAGTTAATATAGTTATTTGGCTTAGTCGGTTTTAGCAATTATCTTTGGCAATAAAAGGACAGAGCCGTAGGCCTGACATGAGGAAAGACTTACCCATTTGAGAGGTTATTAGGAAGGCAAGTGCCTGTTGTAAAATGGAGGCAGAGTTGGTGTTTCTGGAAGTCCCCATAATACAAGAGACAATCAATAGACACGATCAGTGTGCACTAGTTGCCTACTGCTATTTGGGAGGAATACAAAAAGAAGTTTCCTGTTTTTTTTTTAGGGTCTGTGATTGAAAAAGGCACATGGATTCTACTGTTCGTGAGAGTTCTGGAGACTCTTAATCTCTACCCTTTGGTCATTTGTGACCTTTTGTGCTCCTGGTCCTCTGTTGCATGAGGGAATTTCATTAGTGAGAATTGAGAGATTCATTAGTGTCCTCTTCTTTACCCCTGTTCTATGTTCTGTGCACCTTAGATGTAGAGGTTGCATTGTAGATGTGTCACTTAGGCCTGGGAAATTCATAGACAATGTCTGTGTGTGACCAGTTGTGGTACTTGGTAATAGTCTCTGACTGGTGCAAAATAAGCTTCTTTGATGAGTCGTGACTGGGATATTTGTCTGTAAATATAAAGTTACATGTTTTGCACATAGTAAGAAATTACAGTAGGCTAGGGATGTGACAGTCTTGGGGTTTTCTCTAAGGTCTATGACCACTCCATTCATGTGTATTTGGTTTTGTTTACATTACCACACTTGAGTTTCCTCCCAAGGAGTGGGCATTTAGTTCAATTAGTTAGCTGTTGATTGCCCCAAAGATAAAAGTGCTACTACTGCACCAATGCTGTGCTGTATGCTGTGCTGACCATTAATGAGGTTATTTGATCTTGAAGCTGGTGTTAGACCATTGATTAATGTTTTCTCCTGGCACCTTCACACTGCTCTCCAAAGCTACGAGAGCTAGCCTTCAGGGGAAGTGGCTTCAGTCCAGTTCCAGGTCCATTGCTCCAAATCCTGTGTCTGAAGTGTGTTCTGTCTTCAGCAGTAGGGTCTTCAAGTTCTGTGAAGCAGTCAAGGCCTGTGGCAATAGCCTGTGTGATTTGGGAGTCTCTTGGACTATCCTTGCCAACAACTCAAAGGAAGGTTTTGTCTGGCACTGTTTCTTATTATGTAGCCTTTAGCTATACACATGGACTCATGTAGAGATATTGTATGATAGGTTTTGAGGAGAGAGAGAGCGGGTGGTGGAGAGCACGAGCAGATAGATGAGGCACCGAGGCACAGATGGAATTCTCAGCGGGATACAGATTTATTTCGCACAGGGCACCTTTCC
>NW_008330347.1:553886-554457 GCF_000622305.1 Nannospalax galili
TGGCTGCCACTGATGCCACCAGGCTAACTCCTACCAGGACTGCCAAGGTGGCTGACCTCTTTGTTCTGGTTCCTTCTGTCCCTGTGGATAAGACATCATACACCTCTCCTGGTGTGTATAGGGTTAGTTTGGGGATGAGAATGACTGGAGCACAGGTCTCCTCAATCTGTGGAGAGATGCAGGAGTATATTTTGGAAGAACAGAGAAAGAGCAGTATGGAGGTTAGAGCAGTATTTTCCTTAATTGTGACATTTTGGCTTGATGAGTGTGGGCATTTAGAGGTTCTTGGAGTCCAACACTCTGATTTGTTAAGAAAAAGGGGAGGGGCAATGAGAAAGAGTGTGGAGAATGGGAGAGAAAATGAAAGGGAGAGCTTTTGCATGAGATCCCTGCCAAGTAGGGGGGTTGGGCAGGTGGGCATAACCAGGAAGGAGTGAGTTAAAGGCACCTTCCAGAATACACAGGCAAAGGGTCCTGTTGATTTGGGGTTGTGACGCTTCCCATCAACCCCAACCACAGAGATCTGTGAGGGAAAAACTTTACCAGAGTAGGAAGGGAGAACTGACCATGA
>NW_008330347.1:557473-565644 GCF_000622305.1 Nannospalax galili
TAGGCACTGGGTACTCATTCCTTTGTAAGTTAATAAACTCACATAAAATATATTATATGGTTTGTCTGATCACGCAGGAGACCCAGAGAGAATTTGGGCCACAGAATTGGCGTAGTCGGTAGGATATGACAAAACCGAGAATGAGTTTTAGAAGAGCACTAATGGCGGCGCTGATGTGATTTTTGCAATGGGTTGTTACTGCGGTGAGGCGGGTTGCGCACTGCTACGCCAGCTGTTGGCTGGGGTGCGCGCCTTTCGCGCACTCCGTTGCTGTGCAGATCCTTGGCTCTCTGCGGCTACCGGGCGCTGGCCACTCTGCGGGTCGCTGTCAGCTGCCGGGCGGGTTCTGTTCCAAGCTGCTGGACACTCCCTCTGTGTACACGATCTGTTGGTCACCGGGTCACGAGGGGAGGTGTAGGAACAGCGAAAGCAAGATCTTCACGAGTGGTTGTTGACGGAAGGACAGCCCCCTCCAGGGAGGCTGAATCACAGGCTGGTAACACAGGATACAGGTCCAGACAAGTTCAGTGATACAGCTCCGTCAGACTCAGTGATTCAGCTCAGTCAGACTCAGTGATTCAGCTCCGATTTATTAGGGGGAAACTAGGGAATTTATAGTGTGGTGGCAGTAGCAAAAGCCTCAGCTGATAGGTGCTCCTAGGATGCCCCATTTACATGTGGCGGTGGGCTTCTATCAGGCTGTCAGACAATGCCTGATTAAGACCTATGCCCTGCTGGAAAGGGGAGTCTCTGCATAAGAACACCAAGCCCCTTGGGCTATCCAGACATGGAGAGACTGCTACCCAGACAGCAGGGGTCCCCAACAGGGTTGTGAGCTGGGACTTTATATATGGGGGCTTAAGGGTGTGGAAGGGGGGAATGTTTGGGGGAGAAATCAGGGAGGGGGAAGCAGGTAGGATTAGGGTGTGGAAGTGTTTACTTTTTCCCTCTTAAGATGAGAGAAAAACAGCTTCTCTTATCTTTGGAGGTCAGAGGAAAGGCAGGCTGCTTCTCAGCAGAGTTTGTTCTTCTTGACCTCAAAGATCAAGGTGCTTATCAGCTAAGTTCCCTTTTCCAGGCTCCCAAATCTGTAGGTCCCTGTTGGGGAGGGGGGGAGCTGATATTTGGAACCCTAACATTGTATGTGTAATCTGTCATTGGTTGCTGGACTAATATGATTCCCTGTGATTTTTTAAAACTAGCTAGGCATCAATTATTTCTTCTCTCTCTTCCCCTGTCTAATACTTCTACCCTGGTTTCCCCATTTAAAGTGCCCCCATTTTCCCCGTTGATACTACCAGTCTCCTATGGTCCCACTTCTCTTGAACTCCTTCTTTCCCTTTATCCCTAAGGTTCCTTGTATCACTCTCTCTCCCCCCACATTTAAATAGCCCCATTTTTATCCATTTCTGTTTGGAAACACATGTTTCCTACTGTTCTCTCTTAGATTCTTTCTATTTACCTCCCTGGTTCCTTTTCATTATTCTGGTTCCTGCAGTAACATCTGGATACATACTCACACATAATGATTTAAAAAAAAACCACACAGAATATTTCCTGAACATCACATATGCCAGTCCCTCTATACCTGATTGGACAAAACTTATTGTACAACTTCATTGTGAAGAAGACTAGGAAACATACTCTTTATTCTAGACAGCCAAATATATGACTTAAGAAAGGAGGAAGGTGAAGGGGTGGTGTGGTAGCTGGGAAGACAGTTCAGTAGGTAAAATGCTTGCCATATAACACTTTAGGTTTGAGTTTGATTCCTAGAACCTATGTGAAAAAGCCAGGTATGGTGGTACATGCTTGTCTCCCCAGTGCTGGGGAGCTGGAGATAGATGGGCCCCTAGGCTTACCAGCCGGCCTTGCCCTGGACCAATAAAAACCTGTTTTAAAAATTAAAGCATGACTCCTGAAAAAAGGACACTTAAGGTTGACCTCTGGCCTTGGCATGGCCACGTATGCCCACACAAACACCTTCACGCACACGCATACACATATGCAAACACATACACAAAGGAAAAAAACGAACAGCATAATGGATGTTGGGCGACAATATCACAGGAGGTGTGTTATTGCAGATGGGAAATAGTCATAAGGAAGTTAGGCACAGAGCTTTGAAGGAGTGCTGAGAGCTAGTTAAGGTAGAGGTGTGCAAGATGGGTGGGGGTGGGGGGCGAGATCCAAACCAGCTGCTGTTGCTTTTCCCTCCTCCAACTTTCATGCAGCAGTGTCTATAAAAGCACTCAGCGTGCTGGGAGGGAATTCTGGTGAATATGGTTGAGTCACATCAAGTTGACATACTGCGAAGCCATCATAGACTTCCAGATTCCTGATCCAAAGAAACTAATACATTTTAAAAAAATTTAAAGAGCATTGCATCAGTAATAACTGTTTTGTTTCTACTAAAATTGAAGCTGGAGTCATCCCAATGCCATAGCAAGGGCATTCTTGAAAGAGGATACTTCAAGCCATTCCAAGATATGGTAATTGGCTTCCAAAGAAAGAGGCACCAAGTACCAGGGAGATGAGTTCACACTCTTCCCTGGACCTGAAGTGCGCCAGATCCTTGTAGTAGATGGGGAGAGGAGGGCGCTCTGCCTAGCCATATTGATAGCCAGGTGGGCTGGGTGTGGAGTTCATAGGAGGGTTTATGGGATCTGACTCAGGGCTATGGCTGGTTTCTTTCAATATTTGAGCAACAATCTATTTGCCTTTATCATAAGTATATTCAAGGCCCCACTCAGATTCAAGCCTGCTGGTAAAACCTGGGGATGACTGGGTCACATAACAGTCAAAGCATCCTGTTGTTCCTTGGTCAGAACAGAGGAAAAAATTGAGGAAACTGTGTGACCCTAAACTGTGATGGGATAGAGGGGAGACATGCTTCTTGCCTCCTGCCCCTGCTTCTCTTTTCTGTCATAGAAAACTTCCTAAATGTTGAAGATGTGCTTCTTAAAGCTGTTACTTGGGTAACCCCAAACAACCAAGTACTGGGATGAAAGCCAGCTGACCTTAGGATGAAAGGCTTTATTGACAAATGTTATGCAAATAGCTAACATTACTTCCAGGAGATAAAGAACAAGGTATCTTCTTAGGATTGATTCAAAGTAGCTCAGCTCATTGGACAGAAGGTAAGGAAATGACTGTGGAGGAATTCACTGAGTCATGTACAAACAGTTGGGAAAGCATTGGTCCCAGCTTTAAGCATCTAGACTGTCCCCCCAAGTGGCTGCACTGTACACACACCCAGCTTCTTTATTATCCGTATTTTTACATTTTAAGAATTTTATTTTTTATTAGCTGTATGCATTGGACAAAATGATGGGCTTCACTATTCACATACATGTGCATGTTGAACCATTTTTCCATCTCTCTGAAATGAAAAAATCATGGGCAGGTGTACAAACTTCTTAAAGAATTCTTGAATTTGGTTTCGCAAGAATTTTATTGAGAATTTTTGTGTCTACGTTCACCAGGAAAATTGGTTTCTTTATTGTGTCCTTGGCTGGCTTGGGCATCAAGGAAATGCTGGCTTTATAGAGTGATTTTGTAGCGTTCTTTCCCTTCCTACTTTATGGAATAGTTTGAGAAATGCCGATTGCAGCTCCTCTTTAAATGTTTGGTAGAATTTGGCAGTAAATCTCTCTGGCCCTGGGCTTTACTTTTTGTTACGGCTTTGCTCTTGTTGAAATGGATTCTCTTTAAGTTGTTTAATATCTTCTTGATTTAATTTTGGTTTGTCATATGTGTCTAGTAATTTATTCATTTCTTCTAGATTTACCAGGTTTTTGGACCATATTTTTTTCAAAATGCTCCCTGAAACCTGCAGTGACCACTCCCTGGAACTCTATTTTATTCACTTGGGTCTTCTCTCTTTCTTTTGGTGAGTTTGGTAAGGGATTTGTCAATCTTAAGTATTTTTCAAAGAACCAATTCTTTGGTTAATTCTATGTATTGTTGGTAGTTTTCATTTAATTAATTTCTTCATTCATCTTCATTATTTCTTGCCATCTGTTGCTTTTGGGTTTGTATTATTATTTTTCTAGAATTTTGAGGTACATTATCAGGTTATTTGTGATCTTCAGATATTTTTGTTAATTGCTTGACAACCACAATGCCTCTGACCTTGGCATAAAAAAAAGAATTTATTGATCTTTAGCATTTGAGATTTATTGAACTTTTATTCATTTCATACAACAGTTCTTAATCAAATTTAGACCCTCCTCCCCCATCCATGCCCCCTACTCCCACCCCACATCAGACCTCATGTGTTCTTCTATATTTGTTAAGTCCTATCCAGTCAAGCATAGTGATCAATCTCCAATAGTTCCCAAACTAGGGCTGACCCACCACCCATCCCCCTTGCTCCACTCTGGGCCCTTGTTGGACTGAATTGTATGGGTCCTGTTCTTGATGCCACTATTGCCATAAGTTCACATGTGCAAGCTTCCAGTGGTCTGAAAGCCTCTGCTTCCCTATGTTCACAGACCAACCCTGGCTCTTACAATCTTTCTGCCCCCTTTTCCACAATAGTCCCAAAGATGTGGGAGGGAGAGAAAATGTGCAAATATATGTAAAAGATGTAAAGTCACTATAATTAGCACAAATTTATATAATGATATTAGTGCCCTCTCACAAATATACATTGTATATAGATATTATATAGAATATATCTATACATATGTGTAAGGCAGGCTATATATATGAGATACTGATAGATATAGATGGAGCAGATACTCTTTATTAGATTTTTTTAATTAATTGCAGATACCATGGCACATGATAAATAATTCAATAAAATGTTTATGTGTACATGTATGTGTATGAGTGTAGTGTATGTGTGTGGCTTATGCACATGGTCTATGAATGCATGGACCTGTGTATGTACAAGCAGAACCAGGGAGGACATCAGGTATTTTGCTCTATCACTTTATACCTTATTTCTTCCAGACAGGGTCTCACACTGAACCTTGAACTAGGAGAGCAAGCCTCAGCAATTCTCCTGTCTCCACTCTCCACAGCACTGGGGTCGTAGGTATGCATGTGGACAACGTGGCTTTTTATGTAGTTGCTGGGATCTGAACTCAAGTCTTGATACTTACACAATAAGTGCTCATCTCTCCAGCCCTCCTCCCCTTTCAATGGAAGCACTCATCAGCACAAATTTTCTTCTTGATGTGCCTTAGCTCTATTCCAAAGGTTCTGGTGAGCTGTGCTTTAATTTTCATTTGATTCTAGGAACTTTTAAAATTGCTGCCTGATTTCTTCGGTGGCCACTATTCATGCAAGAGTGTACTGTTCAGTTTCCATGGACCTGGATGGTTTCTGTAGTCTTGCTTGCTATTGGATCCTAGTTTTATTGCACTGTGATAGTATTTCAATTATTTTGTCCTTAGTAGGATCTGCTTTGTGGCCTAGGATACGGTCTATTTTGGAGAAAGTTCCACAGGCTGCTGAGAAGAATGCGTATTCTGCATCTTTTGAATGAAATATTGTATAAATATCTGTTAAGAAGCCTTGTCGATGTATAGTGTAGTTTTATTCTGAGTTTCTTTGTGGATTTTTAATTTCAATGATATGTATAAAGATAAGTGCGGAGTACTAAAATCATCCACTATTATGTATGGGAACTTATCTGTTCTTTTAAGTCTATTAGTGTTTGTTTTATTAAGTTAGGATTCCAAATGTTTGATGCATTTATATTTATGTTTGCCTTATGTTCTCAATGAGTTGCTCCCTTTATTAATACGGAGTGACCTTCTTTATCTCTTCTGACTAATTTTGATGTGAAGTCTATGTTAGCAGAATAGTTAAACCATATTGGTTTTGTTTTGATTGTTATTGGTAGATAGGAAAGTGATTGGTTTTTTAAATATTAATTTGCCATTTTTCTAAAAGTATACATTCTAGGAGTTTTTTTTTTAGTAGAAATCTAATGGAATCTTTAGGAGCTCTTGTTTTAAGGACATAATCTCAGATCATCAAATAATGATGTTTTCACTTCTTTCATTCCTATATGTAACGCTATTTTTGTTTCTTTTGTCTTTTTTCCTCTTGTTGAGATTTCTAGTGCTATACTGAGTAAGTGTGGAGAAAACAAACACCCTTGTCTTCCTCCTGTTTTTAGTGGAAATGTTTGAGTGTATCCCCATTAAGTTTAATGATGTCTATAGGTTTGTCCTGTGTAGTCTCTATCATGTTGAAATATGTTCATCTAATGTTTTTTTTTTATCAAAAAGGATGTTGGATTTTGTTTTGAAAAACATCTTTTATGAGTCTATTGATATGACTATGTGATTTCTCTCCTTAAGTCTTTCATACGATGATCACATTCATTGATTTTAATATGTTGAGCTATCCCTGCACCTCTGGAATAAGGCTGAATTATTCTTGGCAAATGATTTTTGGATGTCTTCTTGAATTTGACTTAGACTAGTATTTTGTTTAGAATCTTTGCAGCTGTGTTCCTTAGTGAGATTGGTGTATAATTTTCTTTTATTTCTAGTGTCTTTATCTGGTTTTAGTAACAGAATAATACCAGCTTTGTAAAAACAGTTTGGTAGTGCTCCTCTGTTTACTTTTTGCTGGGAAGATCTGTCAACTGGTGAAAGTGGGGTACTGAAATCACCCACTATTATTTTTCTAGAGTTAATCTGTAACTTCGTATTTACTAGTATTTGTTTTATGAAATTGAGTGTGCCCATGTTCTGTGCATATATCTTCAGAATTGTAATGTGCATATGTCTTTGCATATATCTTCAGCTGTATTAAGTGATTTTGTCTCTTCTGACTAGTTTTGCTTGGCTATTTTGTCCTATATTAGAACAGTAACACTTACTTGTATCCTAGCTCCATTTGATTGGAATGCATTTTCCAACTTTTCATTCTAAGATAGCACTTGTTGTTTATAGTGAAATGCATTTCTTGGAGGCCTCAGATATACGGGCTCTACCTTTTAATACGTTCTACTAGTATATGTCTTTCTAATGGACAGTTGAGACCACTAATATGCAGAATTAATACCAAAAGGTTTGCGCTGATTCCTTTATTTTGCTGGTGCTGTGCTGTTTGGTGTTTCCCTAGCCCTCTCTTTCCTAACTATTATTAATGTGTGTATGGTTCATTCCTTACTGGAGTCTCATGGCGATCTCTCTTTTGAAGGATTCGTCAAGGAGCCACATTCTTGTGCCTGTTTTCTAATGAATGTTACAGAGCCGCATGAATAGTTTCAGGAAAGGTGATGTTTTATAAAGGGAGAAATGCAGACAAGCTCAGAGGTGTACCTGTGTCCTTTCTCTCTGGTAGTTGTTTGTTTCCTTTGCTGTACAGAGCTTCTGAATTTCATACAGTTCCATTTGTGGATTTGGAGTATATGTTGGGCTATTGGAGTCCTGTTCAGAAGTAAGAAAGAATAATGTAAATCAATAAATGTAATTCACCACTCTGGTGGTTTGGATGAGAAATGTCTCCCACAGGCTCACATTATTTGAATCCGTGGTCCCCACTTGGTGGCGCTGTTTGTGGAAGTTCAGGAGCTGGAGCCTTTCTGGAGGAAGTGTATCACCGGGGTCTGACTTTGCAAGTTCATAGCCTTGCCCCACTTCTCATTTCTGTCTCTCTGCTTCCTGCTTGTTGTTGGAGATATGAACTCTCAGCTTTTGGCTCCTACCATCATACCTGCCTCCTGTCATGCCTCCCCATCATGATGGACTCTTCTGGAACTGTAAGCCCAAAGAAATTCTTCCTTCTGTAAGTTGCCTTGGTTAAGGTGTTTTATCACAGCAATAGAAAAGCAACTAATGTATGGTGGCAGCCCAGATAAAAGGACGTAGAAGAAGGAAACTTGCTTTTTGCCTGCTGTCCTTCATGCTCACTGGAGAGTTTATTTATCCTGTTGCTGTGGAATTCCTTTGCTATATTAGAGCCAACTTCTTCAGGCTTCCAACATGGACCGAAGATGAGCACCTCTTCAGAACTCTTTCAGGCCTTCAGTGTCAGACTGGGACTGCTGAGACATTCAGTGTTGTGGACTGAGCAACTACCAGATTCTCAGCCTTTTCAATGTGACATAGCCATTGTTGGACTACCTGGACCCTATCCTGTAATCTAATCTAATGAACTCTCTCTCTCTCTCTCTCTCTCTCTCTCTCTCTCTCTCTCTC
>NW_008330347.1:565745-578680 GCF_000622305.1 Nannospalax galili
TAAATGGACTCAAGGATAGAAATCACATGATCATCCCAATTTGATGCAGAAAAGGCCTTTGACAAAATCTATTATCTCTTCATAATAAAAGTTCTGAGAATCTAGGGATACAAGGAACATATGTCAACGTAATAAAAGCTATATATTTGAGAAATATATATGTATCTATATCTACTCATACATTAGTATAGCTCTCAGTTCTTATCAGAGAAGTATGTTTGTGCAGTGGACAGTGGTTAGTACAGAGACTCACAGCTAGTCAAAGTGCAAAGGACAAGTGTCTATGAAGCATTCAGCTATAAATAGGAAATCTATATCACACCCTGTCTCCCCAAGGCTCAGGGAGCATCACAGAAAAGGGGGCAGAAAGACTGTAAGAGTCAGAGGTCTGGGAGACCTTCTGGATATGACAGGGCCAGTGCATTAGTGAACTCATTACATCTGTGGTTGCTTGTATAAGACCTGTCAGTCAACATTCCCGCATGGATGGGTGAGGGGCACTTGAACCCCCACCCCTAGCTGAGGAAACTGAGGCAGTTGATGACTGCTAGGAGAGGCTAACCATGCTCCAGTGGATGGTCCACACCCATGTGTACATAGGCAATACTAACAACTCTGTGGTGCTGGGAACTGAACCTGGGTCCTCTGCAAGAGCAGTCAGTGCTCTCAATCACTGAGCCATCGCTCCAGCCCCAACTGGGATAATCTTAAAAGCATGATCTTTAGTGAAAAAATCCAGTCTCATAAAAGGTTGCACATCGAATCCTTGGACCTGGACATCCTTGGAGGAGCTGAATTTTTGGAATACACCTGTGCAGTTGCAGCAACCCCAAGTTTTTGAATGACAAGTCTTTCACTCTTCTTGGTTGCCTGTTGCTTTGAATAGCCTTAGCTGATCCCAAACTTGATTTACAATCAGACACACAATGGTACTGGTAGATGACAATCCATAGGAGACTATACAGCATAAATGAGAAAGGGCAGAGGACAGCAATATGGAGGAAGTATTTCAAAGTGTTTGACCTGCATGGTGGAGAACACAGTCAAGGGAAACATGGCGTCACTGAGCAGTGGATACTTTGGTGACATGACCAAGGAAGAGTTCAGATGGGTATGTCACTAACAGTTTTCAATCTAGAGTGGAGAGTAATTCAGGACCCAGATTAGGGGATTGGGGATAGAAAAGCTGTATAACTTCTGTGATGGATCAGGAACAGTGTGGTTCTTGTTGGACTTTTAAGTTGTCTGGTATACTGGAAGGACAGGTATTTCATAAACATGACAAGCTAGTCTCAAGAGTGAGTAGAACATTATGAAAGGCATTCAGGGTGCAGTTGTGGCTTAATGTATTATGCCTTTCATTATTGTTGGGATTTGAATGTGAAATGTCCCCCATAGGCCCATGTATTTGAACAGTTGGTCCCCAGCCTGGTGGTGCTGTTTGGGAAGATGTGGAACCTTCAGGAGGTGGAGCCTTGTTGGAGGAAGTGAGTCGGTGGGGTGGGTTCTGAGGTTTTATAGCCTGGCTCACTTTGTGTTTGCTCTATGCGTCAAACTAACACATATACAAGAATATTAAAGAAAACGGAGGCCTGAGCTCAGATGACTCCTATTCCTGTGAAGAAAAGGATACAATCTGTAAGTAAAGACCCAAGTTTTCTGTGGTTAGTGACACTGGATTTGGGAACATCTCCGAGTGATCATGAGGGCTGTGGCAACTGTGGGGCCCATCACTGTTGCTATTCATGTAGCAACAGTGCATTCTTCCAATTCGATAAATCAGGCATTTATTATGAGCCAGGCTGCAGTGCAAGGACCTAGATTGTGATGTTTTGGTTGTTGGCTATAGTTGATGGAACAAATTCAAAGGATGGTAACTATTTGCTTGTCAACAACAGCTGGGGTCCTGAATGGGGTTCAAAGGGCTACATCAAAATAGAGACAAAAACAACTTTGGAATTGCTGATCTGCTGCAGCCAGCTGTCCCACTGCGTGAGCTGATGGACAGTGATAATAAAGGACTCAAAAACAACATGTATAAAGGAATTTTATCTTAAAACTGACCAAACATGTATTGTGCAAGACAAAACACTTGAATCACTAAGAATCCCAGTTGTGACTTGGATTCTATGACATTTTTACAGTGGTGAAGTATTACCACTGCTTTAACTCCTGCTACAAACAACTTTATGATTTTGGAGACTCATTGCTTAGTCCTAAGACTTGAATTTCATTTTATAAAAGTTGTATAAAGCTGTTTTTAGTTTTTAAAAATTAATTTTAGCTCAATATAAGACAGCAACAACAATAATAAAGGCTACGTACCACACATTTCTATGTATATAATTAACATCCTCGAAGTAACAAAACTATATGATAGAAAGCAGACTAATGGTTGCCAGGCGGCAGGGATGATGTGGGGCGATGTGACTAACCAGTACAAGAGAGTTCCACTTAGTTTCAGAAACATTTTTTTCACCCTGGTGATGGCACTCATGCACAATTCTGCACCTGAGATCAAATTGTATGTGTTCTACATACACACACAAATGAGTGCACATAAAATTGTGGAAGCTGAATAAGATCTGTAGTCTAACAATGCTATGCTATTAATAGCAACAAGAAGAGGGAGCAGGAGAGGCAGCCCTGTGCTGCCACGTGAAGTTGGAATTCTTGACTTCACTATGGAAAAGAATTGCAAGTTGAGTCAGTATCAAGATGAGCTGGAGTTCATTAGAAAGAAAAAGAAAGAAAAGAAAGAAAGAAAGAAAGAAAGAAAGAAAGAAAGAAAGAAAGAAAGAAAGAAAGAGAAAGAAAGAAAGAGAGAAAGAAAGACAGGCAGGCTGGAGAGACACCTCAGTAGTTAAGATCACTGGATTCTCTTGTAGAGGACCCAGGTTTGGTTCCCAGCACTCACATGGTGGCTAGCAAGCATCTGTAACTCCAGTTTGAGAAGATCTAATGCTGTCTTCTGGCCTCTGTAGGCATTGAATGCATGTGGTACACTTACATATTTGTAGGCAAAACACTCATATACATCAAAAACAAACAAACAAACAATAGTCTTAAAAAATTTTAATATAGATTATGTTTGGGCATTAATTGAGAGGGACAGATGCTTAGGAAAAGGACAGTATATACCAAAGTCAAAGGATTGGACTTTTAAAGAGACACACACACACACTTAAGTGTCTTAACAATAAGCATATATACGTATATATGTAATTTTGGTGGTTTCTGAAGTTATATTGATTAAAGGGCTTCTAAGAAATGATTTTTAATTTTTTTATTTTAATTTATTTATTTTTCATTTTTTTGAGACAGGGTCTCCCTGTAGGCAAAGCTGGCCTGGAACTCACTCTGTAGACCAAGTTGTCCTCGATCTCACAGAGATCCATTGGCCTCTGCCTTCTGAGTGCTGGGATTAAAGGCATGCTCCACAACACCTAGCTCTAAGAAACTTTTTTACTTTAGTAACTGAGACCGTAGGTGGTGTGCTGGATAGCTTTAGTGTCAACCTGACATGCCTGGGTTGAGGGAGCCTCAATTGGGGAATTGCCTCTATTGGACTGGCCTGTGGCCATGTCTGAAGGGCATCTTCTTGATGAGTGATGTGGGAGGGCCCAGCCCACTGTGGGTGGTGCCACCCCTGGGCAGGTGGGCCTGTGTTGCATAAGAAAGCTGGCTGAGCAGGGGCCAAGGGAGCAAGCCAGTAAGCAGCGTTCCTCCATGGCCTGTGCTCCAGCTCCTGCTTCTAGGTTCCTGCCCTGAGTTCCTACCTTGGGCTCCCTGATGAACTGTGACCTGGGAGATGTAAGACAAATAAACCCTTTCCTCCCCAAGTTGGTATTGGTCAGAGTATTTTGTCACAGCAATGAAGAACAAACTAGGACTGGTGGTTTCTAAGGAGCCCTGGACAGGATTACAGGCTGATGATATAAAGTCACCAGTCACAAGAGTCAAAGGAATACCTAATATACTAGGTTACAGAGGACTTAAGGCATATAAATAAGGTTATTAATGTTATTTGTGAGATTCTCAGAAAGTTGCAGGTTTATAGCTGGGGATAAGATTACACTCCAAGGTCATATATGGTTTGAGCTTCTGCATAATTTGTTGCTATTTTAACACTCTTATTTAAAATATTTCTATAAAAAAGGGGATATTGCCTTTGTGGAGAAACTCATCAGTAAGTTTTGTTAGTTGTGTTGACATTATTAACCCTAAGCCTGTGAGTCTTTAACCAGATTCCTGGGTGAGGGTCTCCTTTATTTTCTCATCTTGTCTCCTTAATTTTCTCTATCTTTCTACCTTGACTCAGCTCTAATACCGCCTCCTTAGATTTAATGAAGATACTGGTGTTTTGTAAAATGCACCTCTAAGGGAAGCTTATTGACAAATACTCTATGTACATTTTTTTGTGTGTGAGACAGTCTTGGATATGTAGTATAAGCTGGACTTGAACTCAAGATCTTTTTGCCCCAGCCTCATGAGTAGCCGAGATAATGGTGCCTATGCCACCAGCTCCCACTCTACAGTCATTTTAAAATAAAAGAAATCTTGCAGCAAAACTATTGGAACCAGACCAGTGTCTTCCAGGGGACTTACTGAATAAACTATGATTGAATAAACTATATGTATCTATACCTTACATGTAGCCATAATAAAACGAGTTGTTCGCAACATCAAGAAACTATAAATGTCTGAGGTGATGAATATGCCAGTTGCCCTGATCTGATTATTATGCCTTGTGTGCATGTATTGAAATGTCAAAGTGTGCTCCATAAGCATGTACAATCATTGTGTGTTAATATATTTGAAATAAAAAATAAAGCATATATCTGTAAATTGATGTGACTAAGTGAAAAAGCATAGTTCAGAGCACTGGATAGAATGTTCTACCTAGCCCATGAGGGAGGAAAGGGATAAGAATGTATCATAGGTCTGGGACCCTGGGTAAGAATGGGAGTTAGATGGATTTTTTTACCTTTTTTTCTGGATTTATTTTTATTCCACATATGAGTGTTTTGTTTGCATATATCTAAGTGCACCATGTGAGTGCAATCCCCATAGAGACCAGAAGAGGGCATCAGATCCCCTGGAACAGGAGTTACAGCCAGTCATGAGCCACCATGTGGGTTCTGGGAACCAAACCTGGGTCCTCTGGAGGAGCAGCCAGTGTTCTTAATTGCTGAGTCATCTCTCCAGTCCTCCAAAAGGACTTTAAATTAGCTACTTCTCTCACTGCTTTGGATAAAAATTAGGAGCAAGGCAGCCCCCTTCTACAGGTAATTAGTCAGGGTTATAGGCCAAAGGAAAACAGAGATGTCTATATAACCAGGCGGAACTGGTAGTCATTTTGAAGAAGTCCATGGTTTCACAATGAACTTTACACAATTGGCGAGCTAAGGAACTAAAATCCAAAAACTCGGATTCATCAAGATGTCAGCTAATCACCAGCCTTTGTTTTTTTCACTTTCTGGCTCTTCCTCTGCTTGGAACTTGTTGACAGACCTCGTTCCCTGCAGTAGGCTCTCCTGAGCCTGTTCCCTTTCACCTGACCCACCAACCAATCAGAATACTCCACATGGGCTCAGCTCAACCTAGCCTAACTTAAACACATGGGCAAGATCAAATTAGCCAGTTCCAGGATACAAGACTACCTGCTCTACAATTGCTACTTGGCAGCTCATT
Source organism: Nannospalax galili (assembly GCF_000622305.1). Taxonomy (NCBI): domain Eukaryota; kingdom Metazoa; phylum Chordata; class Mammalia; order Rodentia; family Spalacidae; genus Nannospalax; species Nannospalax galili. Next base: position 571,440 of record NW_008330347.1, read on the forward strand.
TTTGAGTCCCCTTCTGGCTACAGGGAGTTGATTCTTTACTACTCAATAAACTTCGCTTGCTTGCCTGCCCTGCTGTAATCATTCTCCACAATCCCACAATCGGGACAACAAATTCAGCTCTCCTGTGGGAAACCAGTAACACTGTGACCAAATACCCTACAAGATGTAATTTAGGGAAAGGTTATTTGGGCTCATGGTTTTAAAGGGATGCAGTCCATCATGCAGGGAAGGCATGGTGGCAGAAGCATGAGGCAGCTGGTCACTCTGCAGCCACAGTCAGGAAGTAGAGAGAGATGATGCTGGTATTCGGTTCAATTTTTCCCTTTTATTGACTCCAGGACACGAGCCCATGTATCACCCACATTCAGGGTGGGATGTCCCTGCTTAGTTAAGCCTTTCTGGAAACATCCTCCTAGACATACCCAGAGGTGCATTTCCAAGGTGATTCTAAATCCAGTCAAGTTGACAAAGGAGATTTACCAACGCCGGCATGGTTTGAGAGTAAATCTTATATAAACAAAAATGTAGTTTTAAGTCTTTAATTATGTAATCTTTATATATTATAAACCTCACTTAAATAAGCAGAAGAGAAATCCTAAAAATGTAATATAAATGAATGTAATTTGTATCAATTTGACATTGTAACCACAGAAAATATAATGAACTCAAATAACTTTTGACAAAAACTCTGACTAGACTTCATGGGATAACGGGGGAGAAGGAAGATTGACATTGCTTGGACCTTAGTCTTGATCACCTTTCTCTGTAAACCCTGTACTCAACCTCCCTATTCAGTTCTACCTGAACATACCCCCTGGGTGTTCTGTCCCCAACTGCAATGGACTGATAAAATTCCTATCCACCTTAAACCCCAGAACTGTGTCTGGAAATAAGATCTTGCAGATATCATCAAGATAAATGAAGCTCTTATTAGATTAGAGATAAGAGTAAGTCCTACTTAATACAATGACTGCTGTCCTTACAAAAGGACAACACACATATGCACACACACACATGCATACACACATACACATACAAACACACATACACATACAAACATACACATACTGTACTATGTAAGTAAACATAAAGGTGGAGATTGAGATGATATGCCTACACAATCAAGAGACACCTAGGCTTGCCAGGAATCAGCAGAAGCTAGGAGAGAACTATCGGGTATATTTTCCCTCAGCGCTTTTCATAGGAACTAACCTGGCACCTTCATTGTGGATTTTTAGCCTTTCAAATGGTGACAGAATACATTACTGTTGTTTCAAGCCAGCTAGTTGTGGTGCACCATTAAGGCAGTCTTAGGAAACAAACATATCAGTATTCATGGGCTCCTTCCCACTGACCTACTAGCAGGCCAGGGCCCACAGGTCCAAGCAGGGTGCTCAGTGAGATGTGCCTCTGTTAGTCTTTGGAGAGAGGACAGGGTCTCCTTGAGCAGTTTCCTGAGGAAGGGAAGAGTGACTCAGTGTTGGAGATCAGTTCCGCCCCCCTCCTCATTTCTGCTCTGCATGCTGGCTCCCCAGAACACTTTCCTTTCCCAGTTCAGCCGCTCAAATTCCCACGCATTTCCAAATGCCACCTCCCGTTAATGTTCAATAAATTCCCATGTTGTGCTCACATGAGTGAAAATGTCTTCCTGGTGTACAGTTTGTTCTGGTGGACAGAAATTTGCCTGACAACAGTTTTCTCCCACTTTTCTCCTCCCTATGGTGGATTCCTGGGGCTCCAGTCCAGTGGCTGTGGCCTTAGTCAGTAGCAATGACAGCAACTCCCCTGGGGAGAGGACTGGCCACTTGAGTCATAAACTCTGGGGCAATAGGTTTCTCCCTCATCCTTGGTCAATAGGAAGTCTTTACTTTTAAGCAAAGAAAGTAAGTAGCCTGCAAGGGTTTTTAGAGAGTTGCAGATATTGGCAAGAAGAGGAAATGAGAAGGAAAGGGAATTCTCTGTGAAATAAAGTAGAGGAAGAAATCTACCTCCAGATTAAAGCCACTCATACTGGGCAGTTTGGATTCCCAGCCTGTCCCAAACACAGGGAGACTTTGTTAAACTGGCTGGAACCACACTGAGGAAGGCCTGGTGGGGAGATGAGCTGAGAGCGCCCTCAACTTGCAGATGTGCCAGTTGTTTCTTTACAGCATAAGTAACATGAACTAGCAAAGAAGGGTCTTCCGTTTGATGAGAAGACTCTTAGGTTTTTATAATGAAAATAATTGACAGGCGCTGGAGAGATGGATCAATGGTTAAAAGCACTGGCTGCTTTTGTAGAGGACTTGGTTCGGTTCCCAGCATGCACATAGCAGCCAACAACCATCTGTAACTCCAGTTCCAGGGTCTCCAAAACCCTCTTCTGACCTCTGCAAGCATTGTGGTGACACAGGTGTACTTACATACATGCAGACAAACACTCATACACATAACATAAAATAAATAAAAATAGACATGCTGAAAACAAAAGGACCCAAATAAACAGATCAACCACCCTAAAGAAAATGAAACTAATTCAGGAAATAGAAAACTTCCATCAGTGTCTCCCAACAAATCATACCCCATGAAGTCCTAATCTCTTTCCTCTCACAGTACCAGTCTTCAAGCTCTAGAAGGTTGTTCCAGAACAGGGTTATTCTCATAATGAGCACTTTCTGATGGTTTCTCACTTCCTTCCGGTTCAGTTTCAGACTCTTTAGCATGGCAGTCGAGGACAGCCCTCTATGATCCACCAAGTCCTTTCTTGCCCACTACCCAGCATCCTTTGTTCAAGGCTGAGCCTGCTATGGAGTGCCATGCTCACCCCGGTTGCCCTGCCCAGGATATCCTTCCTGGCCTTGTACACTGGGGAACCCCTATCATCTTCTGAGACTCAGTTCAAGTACTTTCTCCCTCCATCCTCCTCAGAACACCGCAGTTCCCTGAAGGGTCTCCTGCCCTAGCATCTCGCCCCACTTTTTGTTACTTTGTTTCCATGACTGTCTCATCTTTTTAGTCTGTGAGATACTCCAGAGTGGGGACCTTAGTAAACTTTGCATTGTCAGTGCCCAGCACAGCACCTGACACAGCCAGGACTCAGTAACTTTTAAAATGAGGACTGAAACCCTAGATTCTCTGTCAAAGAGGGGAGGAGGCTTGTTGATCTGCTGCCTTGCTGCCCTCGGCTGGCTATGTGAGACATTGTAAACCCAGGTAACCTCCCTCTTCCCCTCCAACGAGCAAATGGAGGAAGTAGGACCTGAGCTGAAAAAGTTGTTGATGGACGATGGGGGAAGGACTGAAGGGTTAGGGACACAGCTTTGCAAGCTCCCACACTACTTCCACGTCCAAGGGGTCAGAAACCAGCTCTATGCTTTGAAAGGATCTGTCTTCTCCCAGTAAACCACAGACTTTGGATTACGGTTTGTTTCCAACTATGCTCTGTGTTTGCGTTACAACCAGTGCTGCTCTCAAGTAAACAATCGCTGTTTTCCTCCACTGGTTTAGAACACGTGTTTTGCTCTTGTGTGTTAAGAGACTCTAAGTAACCACTAGATTTTCTTGATTTTAATCTAGCTTCCTTCTGGTATGCTCGGTTTTTTCAGCGACCTGCCAGATCCAGGTAGGCTCTCCTCTCCCTCTCTTTCCCACCGCTTCAGCAAGTCCTGTAATTTCCCGCGCCCCCTTCTGGGAAGGAGAAACATTACCTCAGCTCTCATGTGTCTAACTGTAAAATTATCTAATACCTAACAGGAAATGGATTTAGGAAGGTGTTTAGGACCTGAAACACATCTGTGAATGAAATGCACAGAGGTAGTGAAAGATTCATGCAACTAAACTAATCAAGACAGATCAGAAAGTTCACCTGTCTTTCACCTTTGACTGCTTCATCAGTATCGCACATCTTGTAAACATCTTGTAAACATCACACATCTGCTAAGCAATGGACTGAGAACAGGCAGAAGAGACAATCTTCCCATGCTGTAGAAAAAATTAGGGCCACCATACAGGTTTGGAATTACATAAAGAAATCAACCCTACCTAGACAGAGTACACTATTTCTAATTAAATATCCAAAGAAACCTGTGTCCTTTCTTATTTAATTTGAGCCCACTCATTCATTCTTAGAAGAGTTTACTGAATAGCGATCAGAGTGGCATCATAAATACTGTTGTTGTCCTGTAAGATGATACCTGGCCTCCTGTGGTTTATGATAGCTGTGGTTTGACATCCACAGGTGAAAATTGCTTCCTGTCCTCAATAAATTAGTAATCTCACTAGAAAGTAAGGCATCCACTTCACCTGTAAGTCTCCAGAACAACTGGCAAACATGTGAGGCCAGGCCTTATGACATACTGAGCTGAGCTGATAATCACTGACAATAGAAATGGGAAGCAGAGAAAATAAGAGCTTTGAGTGAGTTGCCTTTTGGTGCCATTCCTGACCTGGTGGCACTGTGAGGATGGCTTCCCAAAAGAAGCCACCTCTGAGCTTCCCTAAGCCAGGCAGAAGAATGAAAGAGAAAAGAAATTCCATTACCCAGTAGATTTTAGACTCGACATCTTAGATAGTCCAGGAGACACAAATGTGAAGTGATCAGTCATCCAGTCCTCAGTCTCACTGTGGAGAACTATGAGGTCAGGCATAGCACCAAAGACAACTACATACCTGTCCCAGCATCCACCCAACAGTACATTGACTTGCTGTGCTATGGACCCCATCTCCAACAAGCCTTTTCAGGGTGGAGAAAAATACGGCAACGAGCTGGTAGATGAAAAAGTGGTATTGCCTAGGCTGACGGCACCGTATCAGCCTTGTGGGGGGGTAGCACCCATTTGGAGAAGTCTGATGATGGGACATGCTGGCCAGTCCAATGGATCAAGGATCCCAGAAGGATGAGGTGGACTTGGCCTCCCAGATTACCCATCCCTCATTAACAGAATAGGCTTGGCACAAGGAACTGGGCAGGACCATTCTCACAGAGTCTCTGAGGAGAAGGGGCTGGAGAGTGTTGTCTTGCCAATGCTCATGTCCTCCTTGTCTTGCCACCTTCCCTCAGTCTGGGGAACCATGCAAGCGTTCCAGAAGTCACATGGTTATCTACTAAATACCGAGTATGTACATACCACAGCTATCACAATTTACCACAAACTTGGCAGCTTAAAACAGGAATTTCCAGGCATAGTGGTACACACCTATAACTCCACTCAAGAGACATTTGAAATCAGTGAGACTGTATTTCAAAGCAATAACAACCAAATCAATTGCATGGTTGTGTACTTAAAGAATGGTAAAACTGGCTAGTCATGTTTATAATCCAAATGGTTCAAGCAGTAGAGTCAGGAGGATCACCGTGATAAGGTCACCCCAAGCTACATAGGAAGAGTCTGTTTAAATCAAAAGTTAAATGAGCTGGGCGTGGTGGCATACGCCTTTAATCCCAGCACTGGGGAAGCAGAGGCAAGTGGATCTCTGTGAGTTCAAGGTCAGCCTGGTCTTTGTAGTGAGTTCCAGGCCAGCTGGGGTTACAGGGAAACCCTGTCTCAAAAACAAAAACAACAACAAAAAAGTTAAATGATAAGTTTTGCTACGTATATGTTACATTACATAAAAAACAATTGCAGTCTATATATTAACAAACAGAAAAAAAATCAAAAAGAATATTTATAGAAGTAACAGAGCAAAGAAACAATTTCCAGGAGTAAGGTTAATAAACATCTGCAAGGCATTCATATTTATTGCCATTCAAAAGGGAAGCTTTATTGAAGATTTAAATCATTAAATCTGTAGGAAAATGGAAGTAACTAGATGTCATTATATTAAGCAAAATAAGCCAGACTCGGAAAGAGGAGTATTGCATGCTTTATCTCATATGTAAAAATGTAGATTTAAATTAACATACATGTATGTAGGACACCAAAGTTAAAAGGGGACTATGAGGAGGGAAGGGAATAGGAGAGGCTAATGGGATACATGTGACTTGAAAGCCAAGGGGAAATTGAGAGGAGGAAGGGGACCAGAAAGAGAAAGAGGGTCAGGGAGAACAGTGAGGAGGGGTAAATAAGAACAAAGTGTAATGCTGTACATGTACGAAAATGCCATAAAGAACTCCATTACTTTGTATGCTAGTGAAACATAGTAATAAAAATTATGCAGGACTTCATCCAGGAAAATAGGGAACACAAAATATTGCTGGAAAAAATAAATGTTGCAACACCAGGGGGCAGCACAGGAGGGCGTCTCCAGCAGGACCCTCATTTGCATTTAAACGAAAAGGTTTGCTCACGTTCTTGAGCACCTTGGCCTTCTGTTTTCTGTCTCTGAAATGTTGTTCTACCCTCCCTAGCTTTCCATTTCTTCTCTGAAGGGTCATTTCCTTTCCTTTGTGGCTTTCTCTTCCACATCATTATCCTTTAAAACTATAAAATTAGAATTTAAAACAAGAATTTAAAACGCTGTCATTCTCATGTGTGAGTTACTTAGAATAGGCAAATTCAGACAGAAAGTGACATAGAGGTTACAGGGGGTGGGAGAGGAGAGGAGAGGGGAAAACAGAGATCTGTTCTTTAGTGGGTACAAACTTGCTGTTGGAGATAACTAAAGAGTTCTAGAAATGGATTGTAGTGAGGATTGTACAATGCTGTGAATACACTTTATGCAACAGAACTGTCCACTCAAGAGGGTTACATGGTAGATGTTCCTGTTGTATACTACAATTTTAAAAAGGCCAAAGAAGTGTTACTTTAATGATATTTAAGAGGCAGATTAAGAAATCAAATATAATATTTAATAGTTGTAGTGTTGTAAATATTGCATATTACATATACATGTTTTATATATATACTACAAATACCTTATATAGATGTAAATATTATAATATTTAATAAATGAGGATAAAAAGGTAGAAAGTAAAAACAAGCCTGGTGCATAGCTGTAATTCATCCCAGCACATGTAAATATTATAATATTTAATAAATGAGGATAATGCAAAGGTAGAAAGTAAAAACAAGCCTGGTGCATAGCTGTAATTCATCCCAGCAGCTGGGAGACTGAGAAGGGAGGAAGGTGAGTTCCAGGTCAGCCTGAGCTACGTAGTGAGACCTAATCTGAAAAAAAAAAAAAGAAGGAAAGGAAGAAAAATATCAAGTTCTAAGTAAAAAATTAACTGAGTCAAATGGATCCATTCCAGTCTGTGTGCTTAACCTTTATACTACATAGGTTTCACTGTGTCAGATCTCACATAGATGCATATTTTTTTTAAA
>NW_008330347.1:578704-589248 GCF_000622305.1 Nannospalax galili
TTTTTGTTTTTTCTTTATGACCAATAAAGTTCTTTAGCAATCAATACATTTTTGGTGGCTAAGAAACCCTAAAAATGTTGGAAAAAGCAAATGAATATTTTTTATGATGAAGCTGAGATTTAAATTTAGGAAAACCCAGCTAGACCCTGGAGTAGAGTCTGAGTCAAATGGATCCATTCCAGTCTGTGTGCTTAACCTTTATACTACATAGGTTTCACTGTGTCAGATCTCACATAGATGCATATTTTTTTTAAAAGGAGTCTATGTGTATGTGGTGGAGGGGTGAGGGAGGGTAGCAGGGGTCTGAATCCAGGGCTTCATGAATAGTAAACATATACTCTGCCACCGAGTTCCACCCCCAGTGCCAGAAATATGCTTTCTTAACACTTTATAAAAATGGAGCTATAATCGCACAAATGATAGATGATGATGAGGAGGATGAAAATGATAATGTTAGATAGATAGATGATAGATAGGTAGATAGATAGATGATAGACAGATAGATGATAGATAGATAGATAGATAGATGATAGATAGATGATAGCTAGCTAGCTAGATGATGATAGATAGATGATATATAGAGATAGATGATAGATAGATAGATGATGATAGATAGATAGATAGATAGATGATAGAAGATAGATGATAGATAGATGATAGATAGATGATAGATAGATAGATAGATAGATAGATAGATAGATAGATAGATAGATAGATAGATAGATGATAGACAGATAGATGTAATAGCTTTTTGGTCAGCATAGTTTGTATTTACTCAGTCAACAGATGCCAAAATTACTCAGAAATTTTGTAAGGGTCTGCAACATTTTTCTTGCATGACATTTTCATACAAATCATATTGCTAGTGTTTTAACTCCAACTTCTGGCTGTAGATTCCTATGTCACTGGAACAGAATGTTCTATGACATACACATACGCATACATGTACACATATTCACCTCAAATTCTTTTGAGCGATCCAAACAAATTTCTAGTGTTAAATGTACTGGCAGTCTAAGAAAGTCAACATGTGAACCATGAAAAGCAAGAGGTCTTTTTGTGTACAGGACAGGCACCAGTTAGGGAGATAAGCCTCACTCAGGAAGGCTCATTTTGCAGTGACAAGCAGCTCACCCCAGCATGAGCCACCTACAGTAGAGTGGGTGATAAAATGTAATCTCTTCCTCTTGAAAATGGAAAAAAAATTGGAAGAATTTTGAGTGATACCAGTTAGACATCTTTGATGAGAATAGAAGCTGAGGAAGGAAGGGGTCCGGAGGAAGAGGAATTGAGAATAATGTATCTCTGCTTGTCTGTTGTGGTTTGAAAGAGAAATGTCCCCCATAGGCTCAGGTATTTGAACACTTGGTCCCCAGTTGGTGGCACTGTTTGGGGAAGCTATGATATCTTTAGGAAGTGCAGTCTTGCTGGAGGCAGTATGTCATAGGAGGCAGACTTCCAGGGTTTATAGCCTCAAGCCCACTTCCTGCTTGCTCTCTCTGCTTCCTATATAAGTTGAGATGTGGTCAGCTAGCTTCCTGCTCCTGCAACCTGCTGCCATGCCTTCCCCCCACTGTGGACATTAACCCCCTGGAACGCTGAGGAAAAAAACTCTTCCTTCTATAAGTTATTTTTGGTATTTTATTACAGCAACAGAAAAGCAATTTAAAACCTCTCACCCAGATTATGTGTAAGGCTTAGGATCAAAATTATGGCATAAATAACCAGGAAAAACTCTAGAAGCACATGTCTCACCCTAGGATTCAAGAGCTCAGGGCCTGTGTGTGAGCCTCTTATTTATTGCTATGCTGCCGTGGAGACAGAGAAGAGTTTGTCCTCGTACCACCTCCTCCCCTTGCACAAAGCTACAATCATACCAGTCTGTCTTCTATTTTTCTTTTTTTTCTTCTTTTAAATTTTATTATTTTTATTTATTATTTTTAATTGAGTGTATGTGTGTATTGCCTGCATATAGGTAAGTGTACCTGTGTCGTGCAATGATTGCAGAGGACAGAAGAGGCTGTTGGATCCCCTGGAATTGGAGTTACAGACAGTTGTTAGCTGCCATGTGGGTGCTGGGATTCAAACCTGGGTCTTCTGCAAGAACAGTCAGTGTTCTTAACTGCTGAGCCATTTCTCCAGACCCTACACACACACACACACACACCAGTCTGTCTTCATCTCCATCTCCTCATGCTTCATATTACAATATCGACTATTTTTAATTCATCACTAGAAGCCTAGCACTGCACCAGATACATGCATGCATTCTCTCTCTTTTTAACCATCAAGTCACTTTCATGCACCAGGCTTATTAGCCCAATTTTACAGACAGGGAATTGAGCTTATGGACTAAGTAACCATCTATTTTAAACAGCTGCACTTGGGTGGCTCATCTCTTTCTTCTAATACCATGTTCTTTCTATCATGTTACCTGTTCATGCACTATGCACGTGCATGTTAAGTGCTCAGTTAGGATGTTCTGAATGAAAAGAAAGGAACTAGACTCTGTTGCTGTCAACAATGAAAAGACACAGGAAAGCATTAACATAAAATAATTCTCAGGGCTGGAGAGATGGCTCTGCAGTTAAGAACATTGGTTGTTCTTGCAGAAGACCCAGGTTTGAATCCCAGCACCCACATGGCAGCTAACAACTGTCCATAACTCCAGTCCCAGGAGATCCAACAGCCTCCTCTGACCTCTGCGGGCATTGCATGACATGGGTGCTCTTACCTATATGCAGGCAATACACACATATACATAAAATAAAAATAATAAAAAAAATTTTAAAGTTAAAAAAAAAATTCTCTTCTCTGTCAACTTGTGCCATATGATACCCAAAGGTCCTACCAAAGTCCCTCATGGAACTCTGCAGGTGCACAAATCAGCACCACCAAATAACTACTTAGTACAAGCCAGCACAAACTTTGAGTCTCTTGGAGGGGCCTGGATGGGCTTTGGCATTGTTGCTCCTGCAGAAAAGAGCCTTAACTCCCACAGAAGCACCCTCCATATTCTCTGAGGGTATCTCTAGTCACCTGAGAAATGTCTTAGAAGTGGATAAACTCAGTGAGGTTGTAAAGTGCTGGAGAGAACAGATTTGCTTTCTCTGCAATCTCTTATAGCCAGGTTCCATCAGAAGGGACTGTAAAGAATCATCGAATTATGATAACGAAACTTCATTGTAACTCCTTCAATGATCTATCTGAAGGACACAACTTCTCGGCACCACAGCAGTGCCAGGCACATAATGAGGGGCGAAAAATATTTATTATATTGTAATGAAAATTCCAGAAGCCATTAGCTGTTTGCTAACACTCACCACCGAGCAAGCACTCCTGGGGCTAGTGCCAGGCTGTCAGGATCCTCTCCAAACATTTGGTCAAGCCAGATGTTTGAGAAACTAGGAACTTCAAGCCAGCAATTTGGGGGACCAGGAACTTCAGAATTTTGACTGCTTACAATAACTCCACAGGCAACACCTGGGAACCAGCATTGGAAAGAAAATAATCCATCCTGTGCCATGGAGACAAGACCAGCAGGCCACAGGGTCAGTGTTTGTGGTCCAATCCCAGGCTTGGGAGTGCTGTCTGGAGACGCAGGATCTGGTGGGGGGTGGGGGTGGGGAACCTGGGGAAATCGCTCTGGGTGGAGGGTGGGGCTGATGAATCTGAGGGGTTCCAGGAGTTTAGTCTGCGGGAGGAACCGGTCAGATCTGTTTGTTTATTTTTAATTGTAACAGCTCTTAGCTGCCAAAGCTGGAACTTGCGCCTCTGCAGCAGAGGTAGGAGGGCCCTGAGTGCACTGTCAGTGGGTTCAATGCAGCCCCTTAGCCATTGCTGTCGCCCTGGCCTGTGGCCAAAGCACCCACCAAGCTCCCGCAACAGACGGTGTGTCCAAGACGATGACCACTAAGGGGTTAAAGGCGGAGAACTGGAGGTAAACCAAGGGGCTGATCCTGGAGGGCGTTGACATCAGCTCCAGGTTAGGATGAAGAAGGGGTGAACGTGGGGCTTGGGATGGAGTCCTGGCTGTAGCCGGGCTCAGGAACCCGGTTGCATCGCTGGGTGTGGCCGTGCAGCCAGACTGCAGCGTGTCCAGCTCCCGGAGCCCAGGAAGCTGGAAGACCCGCCCCGGAAGGGACGAGCCCTGCAGCTGCACGGTGTGGCGGGTGGTCTTTAGGGTCTGGGAGGTGGACGTCCAGCTCTCCCAGCCAGTCCTCTCCTCCCCGAGACCAGGTCAGAGGAGGCGCTGAGGACTTCGGTGGGAAGATCCGGGGCTCCAGGGCCAAGATGCTAGAGGTCGCTTACTTTGCAAGTTAAATGTGGTCTGGCCAGGAGGAAGATTCCAGCGCGACCAGTGCACACTTCCCAAATGCTTTCATCCTGAAGGAAGTCAGTGGCTGGACCATGCTAGGATCTCTTGGCCCAGTGCGGGAGCAGGGCATGCTGGGACTTGTGGTTCCGCTCTGAACTGCCCTCCCTCCACCCCCCAGTCACTAGGAGTAAGAATTGGGTTTGGAGGGGGCGGGGGTGAGGGTGGAGGGACGTGTTGGGAGGCGCTTAGCCCTGGAGCGGGCTACTCTGTGACTGCTGGTCTGACTGCTGATGGTCATTGGGGAGGAGGGCGTTCTAAGGGAGGCCCCATGTCCGGACAACCCAAGCTCGTTCAGAACAGGTTTTGCTAATGGGGAAAGAAATACACCCATTGCATTTAATGTCACTTTTGTGTGTCTAAATATTGTTTTATGGCTGATTTTTATACTTTAGGACATAGTACTTACTTTATAATGGTTTTATAAATGCTTACTAAAATTCATGCTGAAAAAGGAATCAAAGCTCTATTGGGAGATAAATGCCACCATCATCTGGTGGAACATCTGTTTGCAACTGCCTTGCTTGCTAAGGCACCTGCAATAAACTCTGTAAAAGAATGTCCTAATTCCTGCCTTAAACATCTTCCTCTGCAAACATGCCTGCAGGTGGAATTTCCTTCGGTGGTCTTAGGGCATTGTAAACACCTGTGCTGATAGTCACGTAGGCTGTAACTTAGACCCACCAATGCTGTAACAGTTAAAGAATAATGCCAGGGGACTTAAGAAAACAGTGAAGGAACTAAACTGGGGGTTTGAGTTTTCAGAGAAAACATCCATGGAGTCTGCCTGTCTGTAATAAACTTTCCGGATTTCTCCACGTGAGTTTTTGGTGTCCCTCTTTGTGTATGACTGGTCCTGTGCCTCAGTTTCCCACAACACTGCCTACAGCCCAGGATGGGAAACTCTAGCCCACGTTGAATGCAGTGCAAATGCATTGAAGCAATTGCTTCTCGTCCTAGGGTCTGACTGCTCAACTCCAAGCGTGTGTGTGTGTGTGTGTGTGTGTGTGTGTGTGTGTGCTCCTGTGCTTAGGAAGGAGACCACAGGGAGCCTTCACCTGATCCAGAAATGCCCCTAGTCCTGCCCCTGTTCCAGCATGTGGCCCTTCTCCCTCTTGATGTTTCTGTAAAGTTTGGACTCCAGGAAGGACATTTCCCCTTTTATCAGCTTCTGTCATGGAGCATTGCCCTCTGGGCATGACATGATCATTGCCTCCTTGAAACAAGCAGCCATGATTACTTGCTGGGGGCACAAGATTGGGCCCCATAGCATTCCCCTGTGTAGGTGAGGGAGGGCTCATGATGTATACACAGTGGCCCAAGAGAAGATGTAAGCGGTCTCTTCCCACCTCAAGGATATGTTAGTACTTGTTGGCTGTCCTTGGGTGGTATAGCTATTAATGGGTTGCCCATGATCTTGTAGGTAGCCCCTCACCCACGCTTCTGTAAGTAACTCCAGTTAGACTCATTGGTTCATCAAGGTGGACTTGGCTGGAGTTTTTTTTTTCCTTTGTTGTTTGAACCTATTTGGGATAAATACACATTTATTTGGTCATATCTCTCCAGGAAACATTAATACAACAGCTTCCCCCTTTTAAACTTTCACTCCTTGAGGGGCCTGTTGGTTCTGTCATGGAAGCTTTTCTTTAGAGAACAATCCTATGTCCACCAGATGGCTCATGGTGTCATCATTCATAAATATTAAAGAGAAGCAGAGACTGAGTCAAGGTCTGGAGAGTTTAGGAACTTTTCCAGGTCCATGAACAGTCCTGATCTTAAATTTTTAAGAAATATGGGGTGAGAGGAAGGTACATTTATTGATTTGCCAGAATACTTGTTTCAGAATCTTGAACCTGCTTACAGAGAGGCAGGAGACTATGGTTGCAGAACAGCCCTGCAGACAGTTTGGTGCCCTTTCTGTCCTCACCTCTGAGGCGCTCACTTTCTTCCCCTTCCTCCCAAGTCATCTCTTTTAACAAGAGGATACAGGCACAGAGACATTGATGATGTCTTTGCGGATCATGCTGGATGGCTATTAGATAGTACAAAGTTTATTTTGTGTGTATGAATGTTTTGCCTGTGTGTGTGTAAGTACACCCGTGTCATGCAATGCGCACAGGGATCAGAAGAGAGCATCAAATTCCCTTGGAACCAGAGTTATGAATGGTTGTTAGCTGCCATGTGGGTGTTGGGAATTGAACCTGGGTCTTCTGCAAAAGCAGTCAGTGCACTTACCCACTGAGCCATCTCTCCAGGCCCCAGAAATAAAATTTTAAGCTGTACTTTATTCAGAGGGCCAGCAGTCTGAGAAGGTGGCTGGTTAACAACCTAAAAAACACCTTCACTCCTCATCTCAAACCAGTTGTTTTATAGGGAATGAAGCAAAGACAGCTAACCATTGGTGCTCAAACTTGTCCCCACAGCTGTGTGGTTGGCTGGGAAGGTGATGTCTGTGGCTCCCTCATTTCTGGACTCAGGCACTTCCTGCAATATTGGGTCTCGTTAATGTCACTCATATGGTCTCAACTATTTGCCCTTCTCTGGGTACTACCTGGGCTGGAGAGTTAACTCAGAACAAATAAACTATCAATAATGTATGCATGCAGAATAATTTAGAACAAGCACACCACTACTAGCATATCTGTACAGACTCTTAATCTGAGTGTGACTACAAAGCACCATTCTGTCCTCCCCTAAATTCCTCAGCCTTTGTAAGTGTTGTCTTTATAAGATCTGTTTTCATGTGAAAGATGGTATCCTGCCACTAGGCATGCAGTCAGTTGCCAGCACAGTTTCTTATCTGTAAGAGAATAGAGCCACATACTCAGGAGTAGGCCTTACACAACAGCAAGCAGTTATGCTAAAAAAGACAAAAAAAAAAAAAACAGGAAGATTAATAATGCTTCCATGGGGCCTCTAAGGCTTGGGAGCCGGAAAGTAAGACAAGACAGATTAGACCTGAAGACTCTGCCCTACCGCTTCTTTATATTAGAGGTAATTTCATTAATTATATTAACCTTTTTTCTTGATCAATTAAGCATTCTCTGTCAAGTTAAAACAACACATCCCTTTTGACCATTTACATTCACGGTTTTGTCTCAGTAACAAGTAGTTTATTGCAGCCTGGTTTTCTAGAATGGCTTGATTCTTTAAGATTTGACTTAATTCCTGTCCAATAGCCCTGGTGGCCTGGGATGTTGTGTTTAAGGCTTTGAACATAGTACAAGCCAGGTGTTCCTAATCTGCATTTCAGAATCCTACCAACTCTTGCCAGCGAAACTTCCTCGTGAAACAGAGGGCAATTAACATATAAGGCCACAATTGGTCAAACTGTAGAGAATAAGATGCGGCAAGAATCTATGTCCCTGGATTGGACCCTTATATTAAACCTCACTCACCCAGGGCTCAGAGACCATTGTGGAACAGGGGGCATAAAGATTGCAAGAGCCTGGGGTGGTGCATGACCATAAGGAAACAGTCTTCCAGGTTTCTGGGGCCTTGCTCATATGAACTTATAGCAATAGTGACAGCATGCACAAGACCCATGCAAACACAGTCAGACAAAAACCCGGCATAGAACTGGGGAAACAGGCAGGAGGCCCAAACCTTAGCTGAGGAACTATTGGCATCTAATAACTGCTGGGTGAGGGAGAGTCGATCTTCTTTAAGGAAATGATGCTATGAAGGGTGAACAGGGTCCAGCAAATGAATTCACACCGAGGGAAATCTGGGGACACAAATTGACTCAACAGGCCTTAACATATATGACAGAGTTTATGAAATTCAGTGGGCCAGAAAAGGGGTGGCAGATAGGGGAGGGAGTCTAGATATTATTAGGTTATATTGTACAAAAAGCACAAAAATTCAATAAAAATATATACTGAAAAACAGAATCCTACCATTATTGGCATTACAAAGACGATCATGCAGACATATTCTGCAGTGCTACTCAGATGCACTTTGTCATTACAGTTGAAAGGAGGGAATTTTTCCCTTTTGCTCTTACCCTGTGAATCAGATGAATGTTCTGGGGCATGTATCCTATAACTTTTCCTATACTGCATTCCTCCACTTCCCCATACTGTTTGCAATCACAGAAGAGTAAGCAGCCTTTCCACACAATGGGAACTGCCTGGTTGGTAGCTTTAGATGGCCTATAGCATAAGACACCAGGGAGGTAATATTATAGGCCATGTTACTTCTTTCTGTTAGATCTACATAATCTTAGCTTATCCTGTGAAAACAACACATTCTTTGGTAGGTGAAATTCTTTCTAATCTCAAGGTGAGCATTTCTATTTCTCTCCTAGTCATGACAGGTCCCAAATGGTAGATGCCAGAAAAGTCCATAGGCTTATAATTTTGTAGATCCTCAAAGGGTGTGCAAATACCACGAGGCAAAATGTAAAAGTCTCTTCAGCATATGAATCTCCACTTGATTCCTAAGTGTTTGTTTATTCTTTGTGATATCTTGGAAACAAAAGTGGGCTGATTATCATTTTGTGTGTTGTTGAGCAGTCTATGAGTAGTAATTTCCCTCAGTCAGGATTTGATTATTACTAAGTCCAAGTGGGGAACACTTCAATCCATCTCCAAAATGTGTCATTGCAAACCAGCCTTCTTGGTATCAAAACATTAGACTCAAATCAGCTTGCCAATCCTCAAACTGGCCCCACTATTTTTTAAGCCTTCTTTCGGTGTAAGTGTGGGGGTCTGTCTTTGGATTATTTTTCTAACATTGGGCTGTTGTCCTTAGTATAACACCATACAGCCCTGGGCCTATAATCCATGATTTAATGTAAGTATTTATGGTGTTTCTCCCAAAGTGGATAGACTCATGCAACCGATTAACAATTAATCCTGCTAAATGGACTGGAAAGAAAAATCATCTTTTCTCATTCATTTTCCAGTTGTATGATTTGGGTTCAGTAATCCCCATCTAGTAGCATTTTTTTTTCTTTGTCAGAACTAGAATATTGAGGTCTTGTTTCAAACAAATCAAGCACAGGAATGAATGGCATGATGTTGTGGGATTTAGTAGCTTCCTTAGCTATTTTTGTCTACCAGATTGCTTCCTTTGACCAACTCAGTACCACCATTCTTGTGATCAAACAGAGCATGACTTCCCCTGTTCAGGAGCTTGTGCGGGTTCTGGTCGTCCAAGAACCCCGTCAGAATCAAGCAGCTCCCTTTCTTTCAAAATAGAATTGCGAGCATGTCTAATAATAATAAAGAAGTGTGCTTGGAGTCAGCATAAATATTGTCCCGTTTCCCTGCTGCTGTTTCAAGTGCTCAGGTCAGTGCGACAAGTTCGTCTTTCTGCACAGAAGTCCCTGGTGGCAGCACTTTTGATTGTACATTCTTCCATAGTAGCCACAGCATACTTGATTTTTCTACTACCTTGAAAGACACAGCTGCCATCAATGGACAGGCGTCAGTCAGCTTTTACCATAACTGATCCTGTAAATCCAATCTACTAGAGTATTAGAGGCCTCTATTTTGGGTCCAGGAGAAGTATGACTGAGTTTAACTTGTCCATCAGTTTGAGGAATATATTAAGATGGTCAAATAGAACTGCTTGATCCTTTGCCATCTGACCTGCAGTCATAGATTTCCTTTATGTTCTAAGAGTAATCACTTACTGTGGCAATATGCCATCATGGGCCAGGGAGGATTCTTCTGCTTTCTGCAAGAAAGTGATGGCCACAGCTTTTAGAAAGGTCAGCCACCCTAGGATTTTATTGTCTAATTTTTTTTTTTTTAATAAATGGCTACAGGTTAAGGAGCAATTCCAATCACTTGCATGAGAACTTCCGGTGTAGCTCCCTACCCCTACTCCCTCAAAGCCTGTGAGCATTTCCTGGGGTTCGTTTTCAAGTCTCTTCAAAGCTTCATGAAGGTGCTTAGTCCATGAGGCCAAAGTTTGAAATCCAAATTCTACAGTAACCTGTCATGCCTAGGAGCCCCTGTAATATGGGGGAACACAACAGAAAGCACATTGATTCAATTTGGTAGGTGGCAGTGTCAGGGAATGCTGGGAGCTGGAAAAGGCTAAGTCTCCAAGTTGAATAGCTTACTTGGTAGCCTTTAGGGAATTTTTCAGTTCAGAATTGGAAGACGCCCCCCCCAACACACACACACACACACACACACACACACACACACACACA
>NW_008330347.1:589445-605343 GCF_000622305.1 Nannospalax galili
GAGGGTGTGTCTATGTTGTATATCTTGTTTGGTAGGCTTTATGGAAATTTTCAGTTCAGAATTTGAAGACGCCCCCCCCCCCACACACACACACACACACACACACACACACACACACACACACATACACACACATATACCAAGTACAGATAGCCAACGCGACTGCTAAATCAGTCACTTACCAGAGAACTAAAGTGGCCCCAGTGGAGCTGCTGAAATATGAGTGGAAATCAGAGCTCATGCTGCCTGACACAGTGTTAATAAGCAGAGGCAAGAATTTAAGTTGGGCTTTGTTCAGAGGAAGAGCAAGCTGAGAAGGAGGTGCGCTAACACCCTTAAAAGCTCCAACTGGAAGTCCTAACAAGGACACCTAATCACCAGGGCTCAGTCTGCTCTTGCAGTTGGTTGGTTAGCACATTCAAGGAAATTATTACCTCCCTTCCAGACGTTTAGACCCCTGACTTCCTGTCATTGTGTCTGGTTAGTGTTGGATGCTACAACACTCTTACAGGCTCCACTTGGGCTAGAGAAACTAACCCAGAAGAGATAAGCCACAAAACATGTATGTGTGCAGAGGAACTCAGGACAAGTATTATCAGACAATATGTACAGATTTCTTTTGACGATGTGTCATACAAAATGCCCTGCCATCTTCTGACTTCCTCTCTCATGGTGTTTCTACAGGTAGTCATCCTTGATTTTGCCAGTTGTCTTAAAGTTCTTGATTCATTTAGTGAGAATAAAAAACATCTTGGTTTTAGGAAAAACTGGTCTTTAATATTTGAGGTTTTGTCATTCTAACTTGTGGCTAATAATTTCATTTGTTCTGTTATCTTGGTATTATATCAGCTTCTAGTTTGGGGAAGTACATAAATAATCACATTATAGAAGAAACCGGATGACAATATTATAGTATCACTTTGCATTTTAAAAATTCATTGGCATTCACTATTCTATTTTAAAATGTTTTTATTTTATTAAAATTTTCTTTGATAGTGCAGTCATATATATGTATGTGTAAATTTTTGTGTCTTAAGCTTTTTTGAGAATTTCATACATGAATATCATATTTGCATTTTTTCCATCCCTCCCAGTCCCCCTCCAACTCCTCCTACCACCCCACGCCCTCTCAACTTCTTGTCCTTTTATTATTGTTTCCTATACATACATACATTTATAAAGATACATAGATATGTAATTCACTGAGTCCATTTATTGGTGCTCTTGTACACCAATGTGTTTCAGGCTGCTCACTTGGGATTGGATAATCTCTTTGGAGAAAACCGATTCTCCCTCCCTCATCATCCATTTATTGCCTGTAGCTCTTCATCTTGAGGTGGGACCTGTGAAATTCTCCCCCTCTACCTTGGAGTGTCAACTAGTTTTGTCATTATGTCAGACCATCATGCGGTGGAGATGTCAGTGGTGCAGCTTCCCTCTCCTGTCTAGAATGCATTAGCCTGCAGCAGGTACCTTGTCCGTCTGGCTTGGCTCTTACATTCTTCCTGTCCCCTTTCCATGATGTTCCCTGAGCCTTAGGTGTAGAGGTTGCATTGTAGATGTGTCACTTAGGGCTGGGCACCTCACAAATCACTTATTCTCTGTATCTGAACAGTTGTGGAACTTTGTAATAGTCTCCATCTGTTGCATTAAGAAGCTTTTTGAATGACTGGTGGGAGGTACACTTGTTGGGCTAGTCTGGAACTTTCCGGCAGCACATTCCTGGAGCAGAAACATGACAATGAAGTGGTACTTTACGTTTTTAAAAAACAAAATTGTCTTTTCCCCATTATTAATGGCAGGGATAAAAACAAGAGGTACTTTATGTTTTTAAAAAACAAAATTGTCTTTTCCCCATTATTAGTGGCAGGGATAAAAACAAGAGGCCAGACCTGTTAGAAATCAGGATTCTGTAGATTTTTAAGGGGATAGCCAAACTTCTCTTATTTTATAATTGGAAATGGAAATGAACTCCAACAGAAGTCGCTTTGTAATATTGACCATTTACTTCTCAGTGGCAAAAATATCAATATTGTTTAATTTTTAAACTCTTTACTAACTGTACTATGTGACATCTCCAAGACTCATTAATTAGGGAACATGGGCTTATAATGGATGAAATCCCGTGAATGTTGTTGCCATCGGAAACTGATGTTTTTGTATCATTTGGATAAATGAATCAACTGAAAATCTTTGGGACTTATGAGTAAGAGTCAACAGAATTTAAGTTACTCTAAGGAAGGCAGAAGTTTGAGCATGCCTTAGGGCCTCCCAGAGCCTTTCACTTATATCTCAACGTTTAAAATTATTAACAACAGTGTTGAAACCCAATTGATTGGACCTGGTTAATATTCCTTCCCTTTTCTTAGTAGGAAGAACTTTTATTGTTTGGCTCTAGGAGTTTGAAATTAAAATAAGGGCATCCTCAAAATGGAGTTACTTTTGGAAGATTTAAAATTCGTCTGTCAATTTAAAAACTGGATATAAAAATTCAAATTATACTGAGTAATGAGGAATTCTTTTATGAAAGTAATAAGAACATTTCATCTTTTTGGACATGAAAAATTAGTTTAAGTAAGGCAAGATGTCTGGCTGAGTAAACAATCATAACAGAAACACAATTACTGAGAGGACGTGCTAACGTCCTCATTTACAGTTTTACTGTAACCAAGGTCAGCATTATTTTTATCATTTAGGAAAATATACCAAGGAAAATTCAAAAGTCTCAGACAATTTTAAAACAACTGAAATATAAGAAGTATAAAGCACCAAGCATTAGTAGAAATGCTGTCAGAGGGGTTTTGAGTTCAGGTACTGGGGGTGCTCAATTATCGATGTGGGTGATGGTGGTCATCACCCAGCTTTTCTGAAACCCACATGGATATGATCTTCAGAAAGTTTGCATAAGTTTGAGGTGAGAAACACAAATGTAAGTGTTTATCTCCTGTAGTTCTGTAGCAAAGGAGGTGTCGAGAAGGACTGAAGTCTTTTGTATACAGGCTGAAAGGAGTCTTTGATACATTTTTTAAAACTGATTCTATCACCTAGCTTTAGTTCTCATTCATTTAGTTCTTGTATTAGTCAGGGTTCTCCACAGGAACAGAACTGATAGGATAAATGTGTATTATATAGAGTATTTATTAGATTGACTTACAAGATGAGACTGGGTAGTCCAACAATGGTCATTTGTACATTGGAGAGGCTGAGAACATGGTAACTATTCAGTCTGTGAAGCTGGATGCCTCAGCAGTCTGGCACTAAAGACCTGGAGGATTCCTAGGGAGTTGCTGGTTTTCAATCTGTGTTGGAAGGTCAGAGAAGCTGAGTTTTGATGTTAATGAAAGATGCAGCAGCAGTAGTAGCAGCAGCAGCAACAGGACAGATGTACTCAACAGCAAGAAACTAAGGCAGGTTGTCAAGCAGCACTACCTTTTCCATGGACCTCTTGGTATCTGGGCCACAGGACAACGTGCAACCCTTTCTGAGGGACTGCTTTCTCCCCTCAGTTAATCCTTCCTGAACATGCCAAAAGCAGCACTACCTTTTCCATGGACCTCTTGGTATCTGGGCCTTTCTGAGGGACTGCTTTCTCCCCTCAGTTAATCCTTCCTGAACATGCCCTCACAGACTATGCAAAGCAAGCTGATTACAAATCAAGTTGATAATAAGATTAATTGTCACAGTTCTTCATTGTTCAGGAACTCACTGCGAACAGACTGTAACAAATTCATTTGGACCCACAAGTCAACCAAGAGCACAATGAAAATAGGGCATAGCTGCCTGTATTCTGCGTGTACCGTCTTTACATTTGGGTCACTTGTTTACCTCTTCAGTAAGTGTGCTAATCATGTAAGAAGTGCCTGTGGCAATTATTTCACTACCTTGTAAAACTGAAGGGACAGAGATAAGTTATTGTCAAATATACTGTGATGCCAGGTGTGGTGGTGCAAGCCTTTTATCCCAGCACTCTGGAGGCAGAGGCAGGTGGATCTCTGAGATCAAGGTCAGCCTGTTGTCCATAACAAGGTCCAGGCCAGTTGGGGTTACAGGGAGATCCTGTCTCAACAAACAAACAAACAAACAAACAAACAAACAAAACAAACAGCCAAAAAGTTGTGAAAGAGAGCTGAATCTAAAGAGTTGAAACTAAGTTTGTTTGTTTTTTTGACATAATACACAGATTAGGACCACTTATCTCTAAACAGGCAACAACAGTTTGTTTTTCAAATAAGCTCTTTTTTTTTTCTTACATTCTAAATTCTAGAGCTAAATTGTAAACGCTTCATTGTAGGGAGGCCTTAGATAATATAAGGACTTGGAATAATTGGTTTTTCAAAAGAGGTGTGAGTGTGGGTATATGTGTGAGTGTGTGTGTATGTGTGTGTGTGCGCGTGTGTGTGTGTGTGTGTGTGTGTGTGTGTTGGAATGGATATGAGCAGGCAGGCAATAGTCCCATACTAATGCCATAATTGAACTTTTAAAATTAATCCTAAAATGTTCATATGTGTACACACAATCTTAAAGTAGCATGTCAAGAACAGTAATTTCAGCATGTAATTGATGGGGAAAATATACCCATGCATTTAATGTCACTTTTGTGTGTATCTAAGTATCGTTTTATAACTACTTAGTATATTGTATTATATATTATTGTTTTATGGCTGATTTTTATACTTTAGGACATAGTACTCACCTCATAGTAGTTTTATGATGCTTCCTGAAATTTGTGTTGAAAAGGAAATCAAAGCTAAGATGGCTAAAGTTCTCTTGGGAGGTGAATGTCACACTCTTCTGGTGGAACATTTGTTTGCAGCTGTCTTGCTGGCTGCGGCACTTGCAATAAAACTCTGTTAAAAAATATCCTAACTCGTGCCCTAAATATCTGCCTCTGCAAACATGCCTGCAGAAGGAACTTCCTTTTGGGGGGTCTTAGGGCATTGTAAGCACCTGTGCTGATAGTCACATAGGCTGTAACTTAAATCCATCACTGCTGTCACAGTTAAAGACTAACATGGGATTGGCAGGGGAGGGGGTGGTGCTTATAAAGATTGTGAAGGAACTAAACTGAGGGATGGAGTTCTTTGGGGGCCTTGAGTCTGCCATTCTGAATGAACTTTCCGAATTTCTCCCGCATGAGTCTCTTGGTGCCTTCTCTCTGTGTGGCTGGTCTCCTGCCTCAGTCTCTCCTCACATAAAGTGACCATAGGCTTTGATACTCAGTTGCTTTCAGGAATTCAAAGGGGCAGATTGATTCTTGCCCCATGCTGTTTTGGATATGAAACAATTGCATAAAAGCAATGATCATGAATACATGTAAGTTAATTACATTAAATCAGAGTGCCTCAGTTAAAACAAAGCAGAAAGTTTTGCATATCTGTATTTTTGAAACCCAAGAGAAGCCAGTGAAAGCACAAAGATCCAAAGGTACAGCTTGTTATGTAGATTTAGGGTAACATTCTTCTCTGTTTTAAGAGTTGATCAACAAAGGAAGACACCTTTTGGGTGGTCTGAAATTCTTTAGCAAATTGAAGAGAGCCCTGATATGATTGAAGAAGCATCATAATCCAAGTTTTTAGCCTAGCTTTTGTCCAGGAAGAAAAGGTGGTACTGTAGCCAGCCTGCTTGGCAGGAATGAATGTAACTGTAGCCAGCCTGCTTGGCAGGAATGAATGTAACTAACTGTAGCCAGCCTGCTTGGCAGGAATGAATGTATTACGAGGAGACACGTGTGCCTCTCCCTTTGGCTATCAGACGGCTATCAGACTATTAAAACAATGGACCCAAAGAAATTGGAATTTTCCTAGGAATCTCCTGCTGAGGGAAAGAAAAGATTGAAGCCCTTGGGGTACAGGAAGAACTGGCATCCAGAGGAGGAACTTGTCTCTAGGAGAAAGATTTATAATCTACCTTGCAGGGAAGATTGCTGAGACAGAGGTGGGCAGGGGACCACATTACCTGGGCTGCATAGTTATGCATACATCTTGCCTTCTATTTAAATATTTTTTAATTTATTGTTTTAATTTTATGTATATGAGTGTATTGCCTGCATGTATGTAAGTGCACTTGTGTCGTGCAATGCCTACAGAGGTCAGAAGAGGGAATCAGATACTCTGGAACTGGAGTTACAGACCATAGTTAATCACCGTGTAGGTGCTGGATTTGAACCTGGGTCTTCTGCAAGAGTTGTCAGTGCTCTTAACCTCTGAGCCATCTCTCCAGCCCTTTGGCCTTCTATTTAAATCTTACCCTTCTGTCTGGATCTGAAGACAGAAGATGGATCTAAGGGTCACTGCTGTTAGGGAAAGAGGAATTTACTGCTTGTTTGAATATACTGCTTGTCTGAATTTACTGCCTGAATTTACTTGTTTAAATTGGCTGCTTGTAACCAATTAACTCAACTAGAGACACAGGCATCCGGAGATAGAGGCAAGCGCTACAGCCCTCCCCCCGAGCCTGACCTGATATGTGTCATGTCACGTAGACATGTCTGCTTATACAAGATAACAGGAAAGAGTCGTGTCAGGCACATACCAACGATCTCTCCCCGATTGAGACACCTGAAGGGAGTTGTAACATTTTTCTTGTTTTAAAGTTATTGGTTTGTGAAATGCTTGCTTTGAAACTATTGGCTGTATAAACACAGGCTTTTGTGTAACGGTTGTGGGAGCCTATATAATCTTTACCTAAAATTGCCTCAGGGTCACTCACTCTAACCAGGCCTGCATGTCTGGGAAGGACGGTCGGCCCCAGCTAGCTGGTTTAATAAAACTCTGCTTGATTTTTGCATCTCCATACTCGTGCATTTGTTCTCCAGAAGAGACCCACCGAGTCAAGGACCCTAACAACTGCATCTATTTACTCCTCTTTTCTTTTTTAAAAAATTTATTTATTTTTATTTTATGTGTATGAATGTATTGCCTGCAGGTATGTGAATGCACCCATGTCGTGCAATGCCACGGAGGTCAGAAGAGGGCTTTGGATTCCCCTGGAACTGGAGTTAAGGACAGTTCATAACCACCATGTGGGTGCTAGGAATCGAACCGGGGTCCTCTGCAAGAGCCATCAATGCTTTTAACTGCTGAGCCATCTCTCCAGCCCCCTTACCCCTCTTTTTAATGTGCCCATATTAAATAAGTCTTGTTCTTCTGCTTTTTCACTATTAATTTGACTTTTTTAATTGGCTTATGGAGGGTGGGCACAAACTGTGACCCACAAATCCAATAACAGTATAGGATCCCCTCTCTTGCTAGGTTTTATCTTAAAAAGGAACAATTTTTGTTTTTGACTTAGGCCTTTGTTCCCTCTTGAGAATTTCTTGAGAGTAGAAAGAAGGAAAGGATGAAAAAGGGGGAGGAAGAGGCAGGGTCAGAGGGCGGATGGGAGTGGGAGTTGAGAAAACTTAGAGTCCTTAGAATTTATCTTTAAATCTAACAGAGCTTCTAAAATTTCCTTGTTCATTTCCCATTATTTAACATGTCTTTTTAATTTTGATACTTTCTAAAACTGAAATTGTTTTTGTCAATGAGTAATTTCATCATTTCTTTTCTTACATGCTTTTACATCCCAATTAAAGTAGGCTGCCCATTGATGATCTTTAGTTCTATCTGCCCCCCCCATTTGGTAATATCAAATATTCCTCATTTTCTCCCAATACTTGCAAGTTTAATTATCATGATCAAACATAAAAGCAGCTGGAGTTCCAAATGGTGGTTTTCCTCTCTGCTAGCTAGTAGAGTTTGCATTTGAGTCAATTTTTCTGCCCCTTATGGGAGTAACTCCCTCAGTTTTCCCACAGTGTTTCTGGTTCATCCGTGTTTACAGGAGTGTGACGAGGGCTCAGTACATGGAGTAATCAGTGTGTACAATTATGCGTGTCTTCCTGGCTGACAGTTCCTTCCATTCCAGTCTAGGAATGAGGCTTGCTTGGGTTTGCTGATGAAGCTACTCTACATCCTTGGGTGTCCTGTCTAGTCTCCACTCTGTTGGTATAGAAGTGAGAGAGAAAAACCCAGAGCCTGTTGGGAAACAAAATTGCAAGAGCAGTATCTCTAGAAACAGCTGTGTGGAAGAAAGGCCATATCTACTATTGCTTCTGGAACATGCTTCCTACTTGGAACCTCCCTCATGGTCTTCAATCACATAGGCTAAGAATTTTTAAAAATGTTTTTATTGAGTTTTTGTGCATTTCATATAATGGATCTTAATCAAATTTAGACCTCCCCCATCAGCACCCCTTCACAGCCCTACCTATTGGATATCACACATTCTGTCATATGTGTTAAGTCCAATCCAATCACGAGTTTGTACCCAGATGTCCCTTGACTTTTTTAAACCCACCAATGACAGAATAGATCTGAAATGATGCTAGATTTGCCTATAAATACTTTAAGAAACTCTGGGTCCAGGGGCTCAGGTTTTGGAGATTACTTTCCTGAGTCTGTGCCAGCACAAATAAAGCTTTCAATTTTCCAGTGAATACCTGTTTTGAACATGGCGTTTCCCATAACAGAAGGAAAAAGTGAGTCTTTAGAAATGGATTGTGCACTTACAGAATTTTTAAAGTAAAAGGAGCAAATTTGCAAGAAGCAGGCGAGATTACAGCAAACCACAGAACTGGGTATCGGAAGAGTGACAGGAGAAAAAGGCCAAATGCTAGCAACTAAATGAATGCTCTGAAAACAAACAAAAAAATAAAAGAATGTTCTTTCAGGGACCTGAAAATAAACAAAAATAAAATGCTCTGCCAGGAGTCTGAAAACAAAATAAGAGGATTTCCAAACAACTAGTTCAGAATATATCAACAGACCATCAGTCAACCCAAAGGGGGGTCTTGGCCTCAGAAAAAAAAGTTATAAACATTCACCAGAGGAGGCAACAGGGATAGCTGGGCACAAAGGGTCCATGCTGTTACCTGGCACCAATTCAGGGACCCTACCAAGTAAAAGCAGACCATTTTTAGAGCGTCACATTAAGGTGCCTACACTGCTGATGCAAAACAGCACAGCCTTCTCTTCAAAGGTAATAAGAGATAGCTTAGTCTTTTTGAGACAGGGTCTCCCTATAGCCCCAGCTGGCCTGGAATTAACTATGTAGACCAGGCTGGCCTTGAACTCACAGAGATCCGCCTGCCTCTGCCTTCTGAGTGCTGGGATTAAAGGAATGTGCCACCATGCCTTGTTAGACATAGCTTATTCTTGAGCCAAGTTTTGGTAACTATGGCCCATGTTTCCCCACAAAACGTGTTCCAGTATGGAAGCAAAGTTCTTTATGGTTACAGAGCAAAAGAAAGTAGCACATCAAAGCATTTTTCAAATACATTGGCAGAAACATCGGGTAGGTAGGTCACAGCAGAACAGAGAAACACCTGCTGTAATTTTCAGATATTGTCTGATGCTATTCTTAGCTTTTGGTTTGGTAGAAGCTTGTAATTTGTTAAGTAAATACATTTGAAAAGGTTTTACCTGACAGTTACAAGGTCAGACACAGAGGTGGACAGTGATGGGGACTAAAGACAGGCCAAGATAATTTGGTTCTTGATCTGTAGCATTCCAACTTTCTACAGTCATGAAGTCCTAATCAGTCAGCCTTGTAGAAGATTTAACATAGGCATGACTTTTTTGTTTTCTGGGAACCATCATTGACAAAGTCGTAAAAAGTGTCTTAGGTGAGGGAAATGTGTTCTCACACTCGGGTAGTCTTTACTTTCTCGGGTAGTCTTTACTTTCTCACGCACAAACATCACTGAAGATACCCAGTAAGAGAAGACTTTCAACGCTACATCCATGTTTTAGGTCAGTGTTATCCTAAACGTAAGTGAACATGGTTATGTCTTTCCATAGCTCAAGGTGTGTTAAGTAACAATCAGTTTCACAATCCCTGCCTTCTTCACAAGGTCTCTCTGGTATTTGTAGGAAGGCGTAGAAGGTGAGGTGATGTTTTCTGCTGTGTTACTATTGTCCTCCTGGGGATCCTGGGGATCCCTCTCCCAGCCATGCTCGGTATCAACTCAGTGCTATCCCCTACCAGGAAAACTGTTGCCTTCTCTCTGGAGTAACACCCAACTAAAAGACAAATCTCAAATTTCCTTTGCTCAATGAGGAGGCATTTTTGAGATCAATGAGGTCTTTGGTGAGTGCATTAATGGGGGATTTAAACTTGCCTGGTAATGCCCTTGGACAGTGTACCAAAAGAAATCCTAAAAGCAAAAGCTTGCTTGTTTTATTTATTAAGATTTAATAAGAAGTTAAGAGATCTTAAAAATATTTTTGTGCTTAAACACGATCAGTGTCTGGTTGTTTGCCATTACTTTAGACTTCTGCCCAGCAGTGGCCAGCCCAGGGATGACTGTGTTCCTTCTTCACCCTAGCTGGACAGCACCACCTCTTCTGCTTTCACAGTTTTATAATGTTCTGCGGGGAGTCAGCCTGGGACACAGCAGAGGAGGGGACCCATGAAAGCCATAGTGACACCACGGCCTTGTTGGTTTGTGCTTTTATCCTAGTGGGAAACCAGGCTAGGAATAGAGAAGTACGGAATTCACTTGATGGGGAAGCTGTGAAGGAAGGTAGAAACAAATGGCAAAAATGTCTCCATTCTACACAAAGAGCAGATTATATTCATCCGATATATGAGTGAAGCAGGAAGCCTCATCTGGAAGTTTTAATCAGATCATATGCTGTAACATAAGAGCACCCTATAATATCTTTTCTAGGGTAACATATGCTGTATGGAACATTAGTACCAGTGCCTCATATAAATTACAGTATTTATTCCTACTGGTTAAAAGCAGGACATTACACAGATTTATATATCTTCACATGATGTCTGTCTATATACTTTGGATGAAAAGAGGTACTAAAAAGTATGTAGTAAAGGAAGTGAAATAACATTTTCAATATTTTTTTTTCCCCCTAAAATCTTGCCATGAGGTTTGGGGATGGAATTGAGTTCGTGGCATGCCTACCTAGTATGTAAAAAGTCCTGGGTTTTAGCTGAGCATGGTGGTGCACACCTTTAATCCCAGCACTCGGAGGCAAAAGTAGGCAGTTCTCTGTGAGGTTGAGGCTAGCCTGGTCTACATACTGAGTTCCAGGTCACATGGGGCTACAGGGAGACCCTGTCTCAAAAAAGACCAGAAAAAAAAGAGGCATTGGGTTTGATCCCCAGCAACCCCTAAACCCCAGTGTTCAGGAGGTGGAAGCAGGAGAATTAGAATTTCAAGGTGATCCTCTACATAATGAGTTCAAAGTCAGCTTGTAATACACGAGACTCTGTGTCAAAACCAAAACAAAACACCTAAGGGCTGGAGAGGTGGCTTAGCAGTTCAGAACACTCTGCTCTTGCAGAAGACCCAGGTTTGAATCCCAGCAGTTCAGAACACTTCTACTCTTGCAGAAGACCTGGGTTCAAATCCCAGCACCCACATGGCAGTTACCAACTATCTGTAACTCCAGTTGTAGGGGATCTGGCAGCCTCTTCTGACCTCCGCAGGCATTGCAGCACATAGATACACTTACACACATGCAGGCAAAACACTTACATAAAATAAAAATAATAAATAATTTTTAAAAATCTTGTTGGGAAGATCCTCAGAAAACTTTTAGATCAATTGTCTAATTGATCTAAAGTCTAACATATTCTAATTTATACTCCAATTTATATTCCAATTCTCAGGAAGTTTCACAAATGATGAAAGAACTCTCTCTGCCACTTTTTCTTCCATTAGTACAGCAACAACAAAAACATTTGAGAGATCGGTAAGGATGTTCTATGCCTCCTTTCCCATCAACATTCTCTACTGCAACCCATAACCCACCAGAACTAAACCAGCCCAGCAAGGAAGTGCGAGTTAATAGAGCTGTAGGGGTTTATGAAAGAAAGGACTTTGTTGTATTACATCCATTATTTCGAACTTCTTAAGATATAGATGTTCATTTACTCATTATTTACCAATTTCACTTCTCTCTGTTTCCTGCACTCTTGCCCTTAAAATAAGTATATTGGGAAGGACGCCTGTGGGTCTTTCTTCCCAACCTTAGGCTCCCTGTGCTGATGGTCTCAACACCCAGCCAGCTCAGACCACTGAGGACCCAACTTCAGCAGTGCCCACTGTGGAGTGGATTTAAAGCAAAGGAATTTACATAGTGTTTTCTCCTCTCCCCAGCATTCTCCAGGTTCACCTGGCAATTAGAAAGCTTGAAAATGGGGGCTGGAGAGATGGCTCGATGGTTAAGAGCACTGGCTACTCTTGCAGAAGACCCGGGTTCAGTTCCCAGCACCTACATAGCAGCTAACAATGGTCTGTAACTCCAGTTCCAGGGGATCTAACACCTTCTTTTGACTTCCTGACCTCTGTGGGCATTGCACAACATGGGTGCACTTATATACATGCAGGCAGGACACTCATACATATAAAATAAAAAAAAAATAGATAAAATATAATTTTTTTTGAAAAAGGTTGAAAATGGAATAGTTCTGAGGAAAAGAGAAGAATGAATCATACAAAATGTATTTAGGGGTAGTTGAGCACAGTGGGAATTTGAAAAAAATGGTAAGATATTTCTTCAAAACAGCTTTTACTAAATTGTGTTAGTGTATATCAGAGTGGAATTTACCACACACATCATTCCTCTCTAAGGCTGTCTGGGGTTGTTGGACAATTCTAGAACAAATTCCTTCTCATCCACCCTCCAGACATACAAAGTCAGATAACACTAATCATGAGAAACTGTCTTAGACACTGCGAGATGTTTATTCAAATGTGGCCTCTCCCCAGAAATGCCGGTAGTGGTCTACTCAGCTAAGACAGGGCAAAACTGCCCCCCAGTGGAGAGTTAGTGTTCCGGACTTCAGACTGCATCTTCATAATCCTAACAGAGATCTAACATTGGTCTAGGGATGTGGCAAAGTAGGCTCTACGACCTCTCCAGCCGTGTGTATTTGACTGTGTTTATATTACTATACATAAGTTCCTCCCACTGAGCGAATGGGAGACTTAATTCCAATTAGACAGCTGTTGATTACCCTCACGATAAGTGTACCACTACTGCACCAATAATCAATTGTTTGCTGGGCCAGTCATTGTTGTTTATTAGGCTTTACACCTGGGTAGGACCATTGATTGGTTTTCTCCCTTGGCAGCTTGTACAGTGTCTTCTGATACGGTGTGAGAGCTAGTCTTCAAGGAGGAGGCTTCCAGGTCTGTTCCAGCTCCATTGTTCTGGGTCCTGTGTCTGAAGTACAGCGTAGATGGGGGATGGGATCTAAATACCATCACATTACATTGTATGAAAATCACAAAAATTACAATAAAAAATGTGCAACTCAAAGGACAGCAGATAAACAGAGCTCACTTTGATCTTTGCAGAGTGAGAATTCCCACTTGAATTATTACAAGGAATTCAGTTTCTCCATTCTTTTTTGCCTTTCCTGGGAGTGCCTTCCTTATTTTCCTGTGTGTGTGTGTGTGTGTGTGTGTGTGTGTGTGTGTGTCTGTGTATATCTGTGTGGTGTGCATGTATATGTGTGAGCACCTACATGTGTGGGTGCATGTACCTGTGTGTGTAAGTGCGTGTGGATGGCAGAGGTTGATGCTGGGAATCATCCTAGGTCTCTCTTCTGCCTTATTATTGAGGCAGAGTCTTAATCAAACCCAGAGTCCCCGATTCAGTTCTGCAGCCTCACTCGACGGATCCTCGGTCTCCACCTTCCGAATCTGGCTGGTGGGCAGCCATGTCCACCCGGCATTTACGTGGTTCTGGGGACTCTGAACTCCACTTGTGGGGCAAATGCAGCCCCAGGTCTCTGTTCCGTTGGCTTAGACAAGCATGTTACTTTCTGGCTTCCATCTTATCCCTCCTGATTTCTAGGAATAACACAATGATGATAGTGTGGTTGGCCTTGTTTAATGACAGCTGTGTATGTAACTGTTGCTCTTGAAAAAATTTTCTTTTTCTTTTTGGTTGCAATTCTGGAAATATGGAGAGTAAAAATAATCGTGTCAAATATTGGTTTCTCTTCTTGTGTGTCTTCTTTCAATATTTAGGAAAATCATAGTAAGAATTTTATTTTTCAAAAAGTGGTAAATAAAAACAAGTGAGGTGCAGGGTAAAGGGTAAAAGACACTTGGAGAAATACAGCTTGTTTTATATATATATTTTTTCATTCATAGTCAAGTTCTGTTTCTCTTCTGTGGTCATCAGCCATCCAGTTAATATTCATCACTGTTTCTGTTTTACTTCATAATTCTATAACTGTTCCTTGCAAAGATTCCTACGTCAGGCCAGTGTTGCTAGGAGCCCTACAGAGTCATTCAGAGCAGGCAGCACTGTCAGGTGTCAGGAGTGGACAGACAGTCCCACAGGTGCTGAGGGTTAGGTAGTTGGTTTGGCTACAGCAAGCAGCAGCCCGTACCAGCAGGCTAGGGAGTGGAGTGCTCCAGGGAGATGATATAGGCAGTAGTACTCCCAAGTGCTAGAGGAGACTCTGGTGCTGCTCCAAGAAGGTGAGCTTCTGAGCAAGAGGAGATTCACCCTCAATGCAGAGGAACCTGTTGACCTGATTCAGCAGTTGACCTGGCTGGGCGCACAGCTGGACCACCTAGGGAAGGAGCAGGAAAGCAATGACAAACAGGTCCTTTGCCTCTGGCAGGCCCCAGATGTTACCCATCCTAATCAAATCTCAGTTTAAAACTCAGAGGAGGAGGGGGAGGTTTTCCATCTTTCCAGTGCCTTCCTCAATTTCTTTCTTTGGAGTTTGAAAGTTTTCATTGTATAGGTCCTTCACATCTTTGGTTACATTTACTCAA
This sequence comes from Nannospalax galili, assembly GCF_000622305.1. Lineage (NCBI taxonomy): Eukaryota > Metazoa > Chordata > Mammalia > Rodentia > Spalacidae > Nannospalax > Nannospalax galili. Next base: position 604,252 of record NW_008330347.1, read on the forward strand.
TTTTTCTTTCTTTTTTCTGTTTTAGGATGTGGTGAATGAGATTGTGTCCTTGCCTTTTCTATCACTATATTTGTCATTGTATATAAAAAAAGCTACTGATTTTTGTATGTTAATTTTGTACCCTGTTACATCACTGAAAGTGTTTATCTGCTCTAGGAGTTTTCTAGTGGAGTCTTTAGGCACTCTCATGTATTATTGAATCACATCATCTGCTAACAAGGACACATGGACTTCTTGTTTTCCTTACTTATATCCTATTAATTTTCTTCTTTTGCCATATTGCTCTAGCGAAAACTTCAAGCACTGCATTGAATGAGTGTCTTGTCTTATTCTTGATTTTAATTGAATACTTTGAGTTTTTCTCCATTTGGCATGATGTTGGCTATGGGCTTGTTATATACAGTCTTTATTATATTGAGGTATGCTTCCTGCATTCCTAGAGTCTACATGACTTTTATCATGAAAGGATGTTGAATTTTGTCAAAGGCTTTTTCGGCATCTGTTATAATGATCCCCTGGTTTCTATCTTTCAAGTCCATTTATATGATATATGTATGTATACACACACACACACACACACACATATATATATATAGTTTTGTGTATGTTGAATCATCTCTGGAATAAGTCCACCTTGGTCATGGTAAATGATCTTTTTGCTGTGTTCTTATATTCAATTTGCAAGTATTTTGTTGAGAATTTTTGTATCTGTTCCTCATCTAGCGGTTAATCAGTTGTCAATATTCCTTTGGATAAGATTGGGGTCTGCTGTTCATTTCCCCAGTTCTATGCTGGGTTACTATCTGGGAATCCCTTTGGCCACCCTTGCCAACAACTCAAAAGAAGGTATCTTCTATCTGGCATTGTTGCTTGTTATGTAGCCTTTAGCTATACATATGGACTCTTATGAAGTTATGTTCGCCCATTTAATCTTTGGTTATACTTTCCTTTGGGCTGTTTAAGGCCATACAGTTGGTCCAGATAAACTGATTTATTTTTTACTCTTAAGGTCGTTTGAGGATCTGTTCCTCAGGGGTCACATGGCTTGGGAGGAGCTCCTGGCTCCTTTCTTTTACCAGTTCCACCTATGTG
>NW_008330347.1:606742-607355 GCF_000622305.1 Nannospalax galili
GCAATTGATGTCTGGTTTAGAAAGTCCTTTCCTACACATATATCTTGTAGGTTTTTCCCAATGTTTTCTTCTAATAGTTTCACAGTTTCAGGCTTTACATTGAGGTCTTTGATCCATTTGGAATTGATTTTGTGCAGGGTGAAAGATAGGGGTTTAGTTTCATTCTTCTACAAGTGGAGATTCACTTTTGCCAGCACCATTTGCTGAACATACTGTCTTTCCTCCAGGTGATGTTCTTGGCCTCTTTGTCGAATATCAGGTGGCTGAAATTGCATTTGCTCATATTTGGGTTTTCAATTTTGTTCCATTGGTCTATGGGGCTATTTTGGTGCCAGTACCATGTTGTTTTTATGACTATGGCTCTGTAATACAGCTTGAAATCTGGTATAGTAATCCCCTTGGCATTGCTCTTAGTGATCAGGGTTGTTTTGGTTATCCGAGGTCTTTTGTGCTGCCATATGAATCTTAGGATGGTTTTTTCCAATTCTGTGAAAAATGTCATGGGGATTTTGATTGGCATTGCATTGAATCTATAAATGGCTTCTGGTGGGATGGTCATTTTCACAATATTAATTCTTCCAATCTTTGAGCCGGGGAGGTCCTTTCATCTCCT
>NW_008330347.1:607888-651755 GCF_000622305.1 Nannospalax galili
ATCCAGTCCAATTCCCTCTAGGACTATAGCGCAGCCATTAAAGGCTAAGGCTAACAACCAAAAAGTTATTATTTTTTTTTAACAAAGCATAAGATAGGGGTTTATTTACAGAAGAGTGAGTGCCCCACATTTACAGCTGTGCCATAAAGTCCACACTTAAATATAGATCCTGTGACCTCCCAACAGCTGTACAAAATGGCAAGAGAGGTGCTTCTTGGCTTATATATCCTTTGCCACTCCCCACACATGCAGCTAAGGTTGACTAATTGGTGGGAGATGTAACTGACTCCCCCTTGACTCCTTGAGGAGTGTGGGAAGGAAGTGTGACTATAGCTTGCCAGCATAGTGGTTAGAGGACATTTCCAGTTAATACTCCATTCCTTCCTTTGGCTTGTACATTCTTTCAGCCAACCTCTTCTGCAAAAGTCCCTGAGTCTTGGAGGGGGTGGTAGGTGTGGGATGATCGTCTTCCCTTCCGTTGTGGCAAGGAACTGAACTTTCGGGTCTCTGCATTGTAGTTTTCCATAGGCTGTTGGCCAGTTTCAGTGGGATTCCATCTACAATAAAAATGCACAGCAAGAAGCAAGAACATCTAAGCAGTGACTGCTATAATTAACCTATGGGTGTGAACACAAATACTTGGTCGGTGCTTTACTTGGAACCTGCTTTAGCAGGTGCATCATTTCCATCTAACAAAGCAATTGTAGTGACCTCCCCCTGGGGCCTATAGTCTCTGCTGCGGCAGGGGGTTGGTCAGGTCTACAGTACCAGATGTGTGTTCCACCTCTAGGAGTGGACATTATATCCAATCAAAAATTTACTGGTTGTACATGCACCAGACACTGCACTATTGTACCAGTAGGAACATCTTGTTTGGTATGTTGGTAGTGCAACATGTGGGGTCCATCTTTGAGGAGAATTATAGGGGACTATTCTCCCCGAGTCATCTGCATGTTGCCTTTTGGCACCATGAAAGTCACTCATCCAGTGGAAGGGAATTTCCAGCTTAGTTCAAGTTTGATTTCTCCCTCTCCTGTGCTTACCTCATGCAGTATCTTCAGTAAATAGGGCTTTGCCGCCCACTGCCGGTGTACAACCAACATTATTGGCAATGGCCTTTATTGTTTTGGGGACCTCTAGTATCCCTCAGGCCAACAGCTCAGAGGGGGCAACCTACCTTTGGCCCTGGGATTTTCTTTTAACAATCGTATTGCTTCTGGAAGGGCTTTCTTCCATCCCCGTAGGGTTCCTTCTGTGCTTAGGGCTTTTTTTTTTTTTTTTCTTTTTTTCTTTTTTTCTTTCTTTTTTTTTTTTTTACTGTGTAACTGGAAAATTATTCAAAGCCCCTATTCCCATAGTTATTTGTATAGTCTTCCTTCCCCCTCCCCTTTTAACTACCCCCTTTTTACATATTTCTCCTTTAATAACACCTTTATCCTATTAATCTTCTCTCTCAGTTTCCTTCTTTCCATTTACCTCCCTGTTTTCCTTCCACATTCCTGGTCCTAAGTGAAGTAACACGGACTCAGAAAAACAAAAGACCTATGTGCTCTCTTATCTGTGGATCCCAGCACCAAATCCTTATGAGTGAGTGCGTCTCCTGGGCTCTTTTTAGTTGGAAGATTTTTAATTACAACGTCTCATTGGTTGTTATGGGTCTGTTTAAATTATTTATATCATTTTGATTTAATTTTGGTAGGTCAGACATATCTAGAGATTTATCCATTTCTTTTAGATTGTCTAGTTTAGTGGAATGCAGAACTCTAAAGTGTGTCCTCAGGGTTTTCTGAATTTCCTCCCAATCTGTTGTAGTGTTTACTTTCTCATCTCTGATTCTTCTCTCTCTGTCTTTTGGTTAATTTGACTAAAGGTTTGTCAATCTTTGTAATCTCTTCATTTCAGTGATTCTTTGTATTGTTTTCTTTGTTTCTATTTCATTGATTTCTGCCTTGATTTATTTATGGCTTCCCATGTACTATTTTTAGGTGCTATTTGTTCTTGGTTTTCTAAGGCGTTCAGGAGCTCATTATTTGTTTATATGAGATGTTTCTAATTTTCTGGTGTAGGCACTCAGTGCTATAAACTTTCCTCTTAGAAAATACCTTCATTGTGTCCCAAAGGTTTTGGTATGTCGTGTTTTCATTTCCATTCACTTCTAAGAAATTTTTAATTTTGTTCTTTATTTCTCTGGTGATCCAGTTTTCATTCAGCAGGGTGTTATTTAGTTTCCATGAATTGGTGTACTTTTCCCCTTTTTCGTTGTTGATACCTAGCTTTATTCCTTTGTGGGAGAATAGACTACAAGGTGATATTTAAATTTTCATAAATTTGTGGAGACTTGCTTTGTGTCCTGATAAGTCGTCAATTTTGGAGAAAGTTCCATGGGCTGCTGAGAAGAAAGTGTATTCTTTTGGTGTTTGGGTGGAATGCTCTGTACATGTCTATTAGGTTCATTCGATTCATGGTGTCCTTTAACTCCAGGGTTCTCTAGTTAGCTTTTGTCTGGTTAACCTATCTATTGGTGACAGCAGGATATTGAAGTCATTTACTATCACTGTGTTGGAATCAACGTGAAATTTTATAGCTAATAAAGTTTCTTTTATGAAACTGGATGCCCTTTTGTGAGGTCTCTCCTGTTTGCACTGTGTTCCTTGCCACACAGCCCCCAGGTATACATGCACTAATGTTCAGACACCATATGTGCATTTCTCAGGGGGTTTTGGAGGCAATCTATTTCCCTCTGGCTTCTCTAGGCCCCCCACGATCCATTTGTCTCTACTCCCCCCCTCCAATCTCCCTCCTCCCTCTCCAGGCCATGCAGCCCCATTATCCCCACCATCCCCCCAATAACACCCACCTCCTGCCATCCCCCCTCTTTTGAGTTCCCTCCTTCCCCACTGTGACCTTCTGCATGTCCACCCCCCAGTCAAACACTCCCACTTTCCCACCTCCCTCCTGATAACATCTGTTCCCTACTAGCCCCCTGTTTTGGATTCTTTCTTTTTCTTTACCTCTGTGTTTCCTTTTAATTTTTCTGGCTCCTGGTGTAAACTACCTCTGTTGGTGTAGTAGTGGCATTGTTATCTGGGGGAGGGTAATCAACAGCTATCTAATTGGAATTAAAGCCCTCTCAATGGGAGTGAACTCATGGGCGGCAATGTAAACTCAGCCAAACACATGCCTGGAAAGGGCATAGATTCTAGAGAAAACCCTATCTCTGTCATGTCTCTAGACAAATGAAATTTTTTCCCATATGCTAAATATAGAGCCTTATATTTACAGACAAGTATACCATACACCACTCATCAAAGAAGTTTCTTTTTGCAACACATGGAGGCTACTGCAGAATCACACAGCTGGTCAGACACAGAGAATATATGCCTGAGAGATGTCCAGTCCTAGGTGACACATCTATAGGTGAACCTCTACACCTAAGGCTCATGAAATATAGTGGAATGGGGGTAGAGAGAAAACTAATGCATCCCTCAATTCTCACCAGTGAAGATTCCTTATACCACAGAATGTGATGCACACAGAAGGCCACAACTGACCAAGTTTTAAAGAATATGAGACTTCAGAATGTGAACCACTGGATAGGACTCCTATATTAAACCTCACCAACCTCAGGGATCATTGTAGAAGAGGGGGTAGAAAAAATGTAAGAGCCAGGGCTGGTTCATGAACATAGGGAAGCAGAGGCTTTCAGAACACTGGAAGCTTGCACATGTGACCTTATGGCAATGGTGGCATAGAGCACAGGACCCATGCCAACTCAATCAGACAAAGGCCCACAGTGGAGCGAAGGAAATGGGTAGTGGATTACTACTGGATGAGGGAAAGTAGACCTTACTGACAGTCTCTAGAGAGGCTGACTAGACTACAGTGGATGAATTTGCACCAAAGAACATTTCGATACAATTCCTTGACTGATAGGACTTAATATGTACGGTGGAATGCATGAGGTTGGGGGGCCATGAATGGGGAAAGGGATTTAAATTTGGTTAAGAACTGTTGTATAAAATGTACAAAAGCTCAACAAAAAAATTAATATTTTATGTGCCTTTGGCCTGGGTTGTTTCTCCCTCCTCCTCCTCCTCCTCCTCCTCCTCCTCCTCTCTTCCTCCTCCTGTTTGTTCTCCTCTCCTTGTCCCCCTTCTTCTTCCTCTTCCTCTCTCCTCTTTTTCTTTCTTTTCCTGCTTAATCTTCCTTCTCTTCTCTCTTTTGGATTTATCTTACACACACACACACACACCTCCTCATCCTCCTCTTCCTCCTCCTCTTCCTCCTCCTTCTCTTCCTCCCCTCCTCCTTCTTCTCCTCTTCCTCCTCCTCCTCTTCCCCCTCCTCATCCTCCTCTTCCTCCTCCTCCTCTTCCTCCTCCTCCTACTTCTTTGCCTATGATTTTTAGGTTTGGTATTTTTACAATGCCACAGAAGTCTTGCATATTCCATTCCTGACTTATTTTATAATTGACATTTTGTTTGCGATAATCCACTTCCCCAAGCTTGTCTTCAAGATCTGACATTCTCTGTTCTGTTTCTTCCATTTCCTTTTTACTTCTTTCATCTAAGCTTTGTGTTTGAGTTCCTTAGTTTTTATTTCAAGAGTTATTTCCATTTGGCTTTTCTTCGAGATTCTATATCTTTATCAAAATCTAATTTCACATTTTGAATTGTTTTAGTTATTTCTTTCAACTGTGTTTTTATGGTCTTCATTCAATCTTTTATTCATATCCTCTTTGAGTTCCTTGAACATATTTGTAATTGCAATTTTGAAATCATTGTCTTGTGCAATCCTCTGGGCTGGCCTCTCCTTCTCAGGAAACATTATAATGGGCCTATTAATTTCCGTAGCAGCCGTATCAGCTTAGTTATTCATTTTGTCTTTTTTTAAATTTTATTTTATTAATTATTTTTATTTTATGTGTATGAGTGTATTGCCTGCATGTATTTGACTGCACCTGTGTTGTGCAATGCTGCAGAGGTCAGAAGAGGGCTTTGGATTCCCCTGGAACTGGAGTTAAGGATGGTTCGTAGCTGCCATGTGGGTGCTGGGAATGAGACCTAGGCATCTAAACTTGTGTGGTTGTGTTTCTTGGTATAGGCAAATGATCTCATCTTTGTCGAATGTTTGTATCTTTTGTTTGCTGTTTCCCCAGCTTTTCATGGCCCAGTTAAGTAGTGCTTGGTGGTCAGTTGCAGGGGGGGGCACTTTATATTGATGTGCAAATGAGATAGAAGAAGTGGTTCCAGCTCGTAGAGATAGGTGCAACTTTCGAATTGAGATTCCAGGATTGAGTCCACAGGGTCCTGTACTAGCAGGGTGGGATGGGGACCACTAGATGGACAGGTTGGCTAATATGTTAGGCTGGGAGCTCATAGGTCTGGGGTGCACAGAGCTTAGATGGTGGGGTGTAGGGGGATTTCAGGAACTGGAGCTCAGGACCCCAATTTGGGGGTGAGGGGAAGGACACTGGAGGCCCTATCTGGCCTGAGGGCTGAGATGAGGAGGGGCCTCACCCTGCCAAGGCTGGTGAGGACATGTCAATGCTGAATGGGAAGAGATGCCCAAGACCCAAGGAAGCCAGAGAGTTAAAGATGGTGGAGTACTAGGGAGTCTCAGTAACAAAGCTCAGGACTGCAAATCTGGTGAGGAGGAGCATGCAGATCCAGGATGGGAAAGAATGCCTCTCATCCAAGGATGTCTAAGAGTGAAGCTAGTAGGGGCTCTAGGGAGTCTCAGGAACAGACGTCAGGAACAGCAGCTGCAAATCTGGGGCAGGGAAGTATCCCCAAAGGACCCATGCTGGACTGAGGGCTGAGATGACCAAGGGGTCTCACCCTGCCAAGACAGGAAAGGATGCCGGTGACCCAAAGAAGCCTGGGAGCTAAGATGGGAGGTCACCTGTGTCTTGTACTGAAATTTTCTTTTAATAATCCACGTTTTATGGGAACAGCATTATTCAGTAGTGTGAGGTATCACTGTTCAAACTTCATTTGTAGAAAGAGTGAATGGAGTCCTATTTAGAAAGTCCTTTCCTGTGCCCATGAGTTGAAGTGTACTCCCTACTATTTCCTGTAGCAGTTTCAGCATATCAGGTCTTAGGTTGAGGTCACTGACCCATTTGGAGTTGAGTTTTGTGCAAGGTGAGAGGTAAGGATCTAGTTTCATTTTTCTACATGTTTCCTAGCACCATTTGTTGAAGGTGCTGTGTTTTCTCCATTGTAACTTTTTGGCATCTTTGTCAAGGACCAGATAACTGCACTTCCATGGGACCGCTAGTCCATTCCACTCACCTACACATCTGTTTTTGTGCCTGCACCATGTTTTTATTACTTTGACTCTGTATTATAATTTGAAATCACATATGGTGATAACTCCTGGAGTATTCTTTTTATTTTAGTCAAGATTGCTTTGACCAGTTTTGGTCTTTTGAAGCTTTGTATAAATTTTGAGAGTGTTTTTTCTAAGTGTATGAAGAAGGTCCTGGTGGCTGACTGGGATTTCACTGAGTCTGCAGATTGCTCTCGATGGGATGGCCCTTTTCACAATATCATTCCTGCCAAACCAAGAGCAGGGGAAGTCTTTCCTCCTTCTGGTGGCTTCCTCAATTTCTTTATTCAGTGTAACAGAGTTTTCACTGTAAGGGTCTTTCATTTCCTTTGTCAGCGTTTTATCCCAGGTCTTTTTTGTTTGTGTATGGCTCTATTGTGGGACTGTTTCCTTGATTTCTTTTCAGTGTGTTTGCCATTGGTATAGAAGAAGGCTACTGATTTTGGCATGCCACTTTTGTATCCTGCTACTTTGTTGAAAATATCAGCTCTAGGAGATTTTTGGTGGCATCTTTAGGGTCTCTTATGTATAGAATTATATAATCTGAAAGTAAGGATTCTTTGACTTCTTTTCTCTATATTTTTTTGTCTTTTTTTTTTTTTTTGGTCTTTTTTTGAGACAGGGTCTCCCTGTAGCCCCAGCTGTCCTGGAACTCACTATGTAGACCAGGCTGGCCTTGAACTCACAGAGATCCGCCTGCCTCTGCCTCCCGAGTGCTGAGATTAAAGGCGTGTGCTACCATGCCCGGCCCTTTTTTTGGATTTTTAAGACTGGGTCTCCATGTAGCCTCAGCTGGCCTGGCACTCACTATGTTGCCCATGCTGGCCTCAATCCCACAGAGATCCACCTGCCTCCTCCTCTGAATGCTAGGACTAAAGGCGTGCTCCACCATGCCCAACTTTTTTGACTCTTATTTGTTCCACTTTTACTTCCTCTTGTCTTGTTGCTCTAGCTAAGACTCCAAGTGTTATATAGAATTGGAGCGGAGAGAGTAGAAACCATTGTCCTGTTCCTGATCTTAGTGGGAATGTTTTGAGATTTTCTCCATCAGCATGATGCTGGCTATAAGTTTGTTGTATATAGCCTTCCTTATATTGAAGTATGCCCCATCCATCCCTAGCCTCTCCATGACTTTCATCATGAAGGGATTCTGGATTTTATCAGAGGTCTTTTCTGCATGTGATGATCATTTGGTTTCTGTCTTTGAGTGTAGTTATATGATGGATAGCATTTATTGATTTAAGTGTGTTTAGTCATTCCTACATTCTCAATGTGGTCTTGATGAATTGTCTTTTTTTTATATAATCTTGCATTTGGTTTGCCAGCATTTTATTGAGAATTTTTGCATCTATGTTGGTGGTATTGTCTTGGTGAATTGTTCTCTTAATCCATATGAAGTAACCGTCTTTATCTCTTGCCACTAGTTTTGCTTTGAATTCTATTTTGTCAGATTTTTTTTTAACTTTTACAAAAAGTTTATTGAGAATTTCATACATGCATATAAGGTGTTTTGATCAAATCCATGCCACTCCCTCCCCTCCAACATTCCCCCCTCTGAAGACTTGTTTGTTTCCTCATTCTGTTTGTGTTGAGTATATTTTCCTATATCGTTACCCTATGGTAGTGATTATTTTTTATGGTAAAGAATATTTCTTGGAGGCAACAAATAGATGTGACCTGTTTTTCAGTTCAATCTTCAAGTCTGTGTCCTTTTATTATGGAACAGAGACTGTTAATCTTCATTAGTATTAATATGTGTTATGCTTTCCTTTGGTGATTTTGTAGGCTTTTGTGTTTTCCTACTTCTTAAACTACCGTTCTAGCATGGTTCATACTTTCCTGCAAGCCGCTTTGATATGTTTATCTTCGCTTTAGTATAAAGTGTTCCTTCCGGCATCCTCTGTTGAACAGTCTTAGTAGTCCTGAATTTCTTTAGATTACTTTTATCATGGAATGTTTTTCTTTTTCCTTCAATTATGACCCAGTTTTGGTGGGTCTTGTAGTCTGTGGTCTTTCGGAATTTGAAATATTCACTCTAAGCCCTTTTCAAGGACTTTTAAAGTTTCTTTTGAGAACTCAGTTGTTATCTGATAGGCCTGCCTTTAAATGTGACTTTATGTTTCTCTTACAGCTTTTGATTCACTTTCTTCATTTTGCATGTTTAGTGTTTTAACACTAATATGTTGTGAAGAGTTTATTTTCTGGTCTTGTATACTTGGTGTTCTAAGTGCTTCTTACTTAGATGAATATCTCTTTCCCAAAATTTTATGCTATGAATTTATTGAAAATATTTTCTGTGCCTCTAATATGGAATTATTAACCTTCTGTGCCCATAAGGCATAGATTTGGTCTTTTCATAGTGTCCCAAAGATCTTGTATATTCCATTCATGTATTTTTATGAATTTATATTTGTCCTTGACTGAATCTAGGGTCTGCTTCCAGGATTTTGTTAGCTGTTGGAATGGCTAACTTGCCTAGACTTCTAGGCAAGAAGAGAGATTTAAGGATCACTTGATTTTTAGGTTAGAACAATAGTGTGCCTGTCTTTGTTTCTTGGCTGCAGGTCCCTCATAAGCATTGAAGTGTTGAGATTCAACTAAGGTCAGGATGTTTTGATTCTGGGTAGCATTTTATTATGAAGAAAAAAATCATGCCTGACCTTATGGTACACACCTTTAATCTCAGCACTCGGGAGACAGAACAGGCAGATCTCTGTGAGTTCCAAGCTAGCCTGGTTACATAGCAAGTTCCAGACTAGCCAGTGCTATATAGTAAAGCCCTGTCTCAAAATAAAAAAAGAAGAAAAAGAAAGGAAGAAAATCATTAGTAAGAAATGTTGTCTAAACTGTCTCATATGGGCTTAAGTCTAGTGTCTAGGGAGTGTGATTCCTTGGATATATGTAAAAAAACATTTATCAATCACTTTAATATTTGGTTATACTTTCTTGTTGGGCGTTTAGATAATGTATGTGCCAAACTTAACCATTTTTTATTTTTACTGTCAAGGTCAATTGAGGATCTGGTCCTCAGGGGTTATCTAGGACTTGGGAGTCCATCCTTTCTTTTACCAATTGTGCCATCTGTTGGGGGTAATTCAAGGTCTTGCTGACAATGGCTCCCCTTGGAAGAACTGAGGCTATTTCTCTTTGTGTTGACTCTCCTCTTGTAGAACATACACTGGTTATAATCCAACTTCTGGGATCTCTGTGGCTTCTCAGAACAAGAGGTTAGTGACTCACCAGAGTTGTGGGACTCTGAGAGACACTTTCTAGTCCCTTATGACCTGGATGACATTGGAGGGCAAGGGCCAAAATATATTGTCCCTTTTAGTTCCTGTGTCCACATAGGTATTGGCCTCCAGGTATGGTTACTCGACATGCAGTTGCATCAGTCTGGCACCTTAAAAAAATTATGTGTATAAGGGAACCCATGTTGTACAATGCCTGTAGAGGTCAGAAAAGTACATCAGATCCTCTGGAACTAGAGTTAAGGACAGTTGTTAGCTGCCATATGGGTGCTGGGAACTGAACTTTGTTCCTCTGGAAGAACAATCAGTGCTCTTAACTGCTGAACTGTCTCTCCAGCCCCCATACTGGTACTTTTAACTTGGTGTAACACTTAAAATAAAACTTGAGCAAAATCCAAACAAATAAATCCTGATTTTGTTAAGACTCAGTTTAAGGGCTTGGAGAGATGGCTCAGTGGTTAGGAGCACTGGCTGCTCTTGTAGAGGACTCAAATTCAGCTCTTAGCACCCACATGGCGGCTAACAGCTATCCATAACCCCAGTTCCAGGAGATCTAATGTCCTCTTTCGGCCTCCTTGGACACTGAATACATGGATGTACTTATATACACATAGGCAAAAAACTCATACACATAAAGTAAAAATAAATAACATACAATTTTAAAAGATTGTTTAAGTCATTGTCTTGATTAGACATACACCTTCTGTTCTTTAAGCCAGTCCTTGTAAATGTCACAAAGCACAGATTAATTAGTTAAAAGGACTCTATTTACTTAAATAGAAGTTTGATTAAACTTTGCCCTTAGAAATTTTAACATCACAGATATATCATTTCTAAGTCTTATTTTTACATGCCTTCTATAATTCACTCAGACTTTCTGTGACCTGCTTAGACTTTCTAGCTTTATCTTTATCTTTCCTATTCTGGAAAAAAATGCAGCCATCTTAACTTAGGACAAAGAATCCTTCTTAATGCCTGGTGTAGTGGTACACACCTTTAATGCCAGCACTCAGGAGGCAGAGGCAGAGGCAGGGGCAGGGGCAGGGGCAGGGGCAGAGGCAGAGGGAGGGAGATAGATCTTTGTGAGTTTGAAACCAACCTGGTTTATGTAGTGAGTTCTAGGCCAGGGCTATATACTGAGACCCTGTCTCAAAAAACAAAATAAACTTTACCAAAATACCTTTATTCTTGCATCTCTTTAACATTTTTTTTCCTACTTTACTGTTTATTTATTTATTTATTTATTTAACGTTTTCTTAATAAAATGAGACCTCGAAACATCAACAAATAGATTTACCAATTTCTTTGGAGACTCATAATTGAGTCCATTGACATCAGACTTGTGACCCAGAATATTCATTCTTCTTATAACTTGTATAATTTGCCAGAGGATTCTTTTTGTCTGCTGGGTTGTATATTGGGAACAGGGATTGACAAAAACAGAAACAGTCATTTTCCAAAACCTCAGAGTGCTGTAAAAGAAGAAACACTTGACTTTGAAAGACCACTCATGTCTGTCATGGCTGTAGAGGAATCTCTACGCTCTCTTTAGAATCCAGTAGATGCTAGGATCTGAACCCTGGTCCTCTGCAAGAGCAATCAGTGCTTTTAACCACTGAGCCATCTCTCTTGCCTTTCCTTGATTATTCTTTTACCAGCTAATATTTAAAATTTCAAGTGCCTTTCTATATTTATGGAATTAAACCAAGCTGATCGCATTATAAAAATCATCAGTTCTTTAATGTGTTGCTGTATTACTTTTGCTTTTCATTTAAGACATTTGTTAACATTCATATGTGAGATTACTCTCATTTGTGTTATCTTTGCCAAGCTCTGACATCAATCTTATACTCATTTCATTAAAAATAGTTGATTTCCTTTTCTCAGAGCTCTGACAAAAATATCAATGTTACTAAAAGTGTCACTGTTTAGTTTGCTGTGAGAAATTACTCCATCAGTGGCCATTCTGTTATGTTTGCTCAAATAGAGTCCAGGCTGCAGCTATCAGCATTTTGTATGTGCCGATATTTTAACCTCAGACAAATTCACAAGAAAGAACCTGTTTTCTTTTGGGCAAGAACTATTTGCTTTGGATTTTATGTGTGCTAAACAAATGCTACCAATGTGTAGATGGAAGAAAAAGACAGGAATTCATTCCTGTTACTGTACATGGCATATCTATTAATAAAGGAAATTTAATCTAGAAAATGTTTTTTAGTAGAAAACCTAATTCCCTAATACTTAGCCTTTGTAGTTCTACATGTTTGGTAATTAACTCACAGAAGGAGTGCTTATCAGTTTTGCAAATAACAGAGTGCCGGGAAAGATAGCAAGTCTGTGGACATTGGAACTATGTTTGACAAAGCAAAGCCAAGATTAGCAGTTGGCAATTAATAGTATATACTTTTAGGGGCTGGAGAGATGCCTCAGTGGTTAAGAACACTGGCTGTTCTTGCAGAAGACCCACATGGCAGCACCCACATGGCAGCTAACAACTGTCTGTAACTCCAGTTCCAGGGGATCCAACAGCCTCTTCTGTCCTTCGCAGGCATTACACGACACAGGTACACTTACCTACACGCAGGCAATACATGCATGCAGATAAAAATAATAAATAAGCTGGGCGTGGTGGCGCATGCCTTTAATCCTAGCATTTGGGAGGCAGAGGCAGGCGGATCTCTGTGAGTTCAAGGCCAGCCTGGTCTACATAGTGAGTTCCATCCAGGACAGCTGGGGCTACCCTGTCTCAAAAAGACCCCCCCCCAAAATAAAGTATTTTAAAAATAGTATATGCTTTTATACACTGGTTTGATTTTAATTGTTCTTTAAATAATTATTTATTGATCATCTTATAGAAACAATTTGGCACTAATATATGTCTACTGTGTATATATATTAACATATGTATGACAGGAACACTCATATAACATTCTTATATATGTTACAGTCATATACCAGAGAGAATAAAAATCAGGGTAGGCAACGAGTAGGGTGTGTGTGTGCTATTTTGTACAGGGTAGTCAGAAAAAGTCTTTTCAACACTGGAGCAGAGAAAAATGGATGAAATGAATAGGAAAGCCATATGTGTATTTCCAGTGCTCCAGAAAGTGAAAGCAAACTCCCTGAGACAAAAGCAGGATTTGTGTGTCCTGTGAGATGAAATGGGCCAGTGTACTGAATGTAGCAGAGTGAGTGGGGCAGGGGATAAGTAATAAAAGATGAAATTCTTCCATGGGCGGGAGCAAGAGAATCCTGCATGATCTTGCAAGCTGGGTACGTATTTCAGTTTTTATTTGAAACATAATAGGAAACTGTTGAAAAGATTTTCTGGAGTGTGAGATAATTAGACTTTCATTTTAAAGGATTTATTTTGGCTCTTATAAAGAGAGTGGACAGTGGGAGAAAAAGGATGGAAACAGGAATATGAGTTAGGAGGCTATTACCCTGATAGGAAGGTTGGTAGTGGTCCATAGTTCCATAATGCTGTTAAGATATACAAAAGACAGTGGTTAAGATTGGGGCCTGCTGTCCATTTCCCCAGTTCTGTGTTGCATTTTTGTCTGCTTGAGTTTGCACGGGATTTGTGTATGCTGACACCATTGCTGTAGATTTATATGAGCAGGGTCCCAGGAACTTAGAAGACCGTTTCCATATAGTTATGCCCTCCAGTCCCCCCACCCCCGGCTCTTACAATCTTTCTGCTCCCTCTTCTGTAATGTTCCCTGAGCCCTGGGTGGAGTCCTATCCAAGGACCAGCATTCTGCAGACTCTTAATCTCTATGCCATTTGTGACCTTTTGTGTTCCTGGTCCTCTGTTGCATGAGGGAGCTTCATTTATGAGAATTGAGAGATTCATTAGTGTCCTCTTTACCCCTGTTCTGTTCCATGAGCCTTAGGTATAGAGGTTGCACTGTAGATATGTCACTTAGGCCTGGGCAATTCATAGACAATGTCTGTGTGTAACCAGTAACTGATTACTGCTAGGTGAGGAAGAACTGATCTTCCTAAAGCAAGGGACTCTAGATAACCTGGCTAGACCTCAGTAGAGGAACTAGCGCTGAGGAATGTCTGGGGACACTAACTTGATACAATAGGCTTTAACACAAATGACAGAATGCGTGAATTCCAGTGGGGGGGCTATGGAGGATGCCAGTGGGGAAGGGGGTATAAAGATGATTAAGATTTATTGGGATGTTCTGTATGAAATACACAAAAATTCAATAAAAACAAATAATAAAAAAAAAGTGGTTGAGGACAGAGTGATTTGTTGCTGAATTTCAGTTAGGGAGTAGCAGAGAAGCAGAACTCTAAGGTGAATCTATAGATTTGGGTTTTCCAACAGTTAGATGAAAGGAGATATTTACTAGGTGGAAAGTTGTTGGAAAGACAAGCCAAAACTTTTAGTTTTGGTTAACTCAGTGTAGTGATTGACCCAAGTCTGTCCTACACTTTAGTGGATAGGTGTTGCAACATGAAGACTATCAGGCACACCTTTAAGAACCAGATTGGGTGCTTGCCTTCTGAAGAGCAAGGGAGCCACATGTGGACTCAAGACCAGTGCCAGGACAGAAAGTGGGCACTCATGCAGTTCTCAATGTCCTTCCCCCTGTATCATACTCAGAAGAACATTGATAACAGGACTGGAAAGGAACACTGTAGTTCCAGCAGAATTCTGTCTTACCCACAAAGACAGGTTCTAATTAGCATAGCCTGACCTCTTCCTCTAGAACACACATAAAGGATCAGACACACAGTCAGACCCAGTTCCAGTCACCCAAGATCCAGTCCTGCTCCTGGGTACAGCCTGCAGCTAAAGGCATCAGGAAAGAAAGTCCTGGCTATAGTCCTGGCACACCCTTGGTCACACACTGTCACTGAATTGGCAGACAGGAACTCTGTAGTCTCAGTGACATCGTACTTACATGGATCCTACCAGTGTGCTGACCTTGGACCTTGTCACGTCACAGTGTAAGCACCACAAAGAGAGTACGGAAGTTCCAGTCAGTCCTTCTCCCAGTGCAACAACAAAGCACACACCAGTGCTAGGTCAAAGGGTATGTGCTCCTGGCTCACCACCACTGTTGCATTACCAGTGCCAGGAGGGAACTTGCCAGAGCTAGTGCCCGAGAAACATCTGTCACTCAGCTGTGGCCGCCACACACACTGTGAGCACAGCATACCCTTGCCTCAGCTTAGAGTGCTACTACTTTTGTATGACCTGCAGAGACAGTGGATCTCTATAACTCCAGCATGGTGGACAATGTCCAAAGTTATTAGCTAGAGTTAATGCTGCAGTTCACACCTAGAACCAAAGCCAATATTGAGTAGAAGACTGATACATCTTCAGGAGATAGAAACTTAAGGCATTCTGTAAAACTGATAGAGAACACTGATCCATCGGGCGCAAAGCTCAATGTAGGATCACAAAAGTATGTAAACACAAGATAACATTATGCCTAATAAGAACACAACAGTGGAATTATAGCAACAGATTTCAAAGGAGTCGATACAGATGGGGCGCCTAAACAATTTGAAAGAATGATTAAGAAAACTCTAGGAGCTCCAAGAGAATACAAATAAATATGTCACATTCGGACAACAGTATAGAATACAAATGTCCAATTCAGGAAAGAATAGAGATTTAAAAAAGAACCGAGTTGAAATCTTGAGGATAAAAAGTTTAATGTGCATTAAAAATAAAAGGGAAAGAAAGCCTCAACAATAGATTAATTAGATCAAGTGGAATAAAGAATATCTAGATTTGTTTTAAAATATTTTATTATTTTTATTTTACATGTGTGAGTGTATTGCCTGCATGTATGTAAGTGTTCCTGTGTTGTGCAATGCCCACAGGTCAGAAGAGGTCATTGGATACCCTGGAACTGGAGTTACAGATGGCTGTTAGCTACTATGAGGGTGCCGATGACTGAACCCAGGTCCTCTGCAAGAGCAGTCAGTGCTCTTAACTGCTGAGTCAACTCCAGCCCCAAGAATATCTAAATTTGACAAGTCTTTTGAAGTGAATAAATAAACAGGAAAGAATGAAAAAGAACATTCAAGACCATTGAAACATCATTAAATAAAATACCCATAAGTCAGAGCATCTTAAGGAAATAAGAAAAAAAAGTTAAGGGCACAGAAAATCTATTTAATAAAACAGCAGCTAAAAACTCTAATCTTAGGAAAGATATGGATATCTGTATACAGGATGCCTACAGGACCCTACATAGAAATTTAGAAAAAAATCTTCATCAGTGCATTTTACAGTCAAACTGCCAAAAATATAAGGCAGAGAAAGATTTCCAAAATCTGCAAGAGAAAAAACACCTTCACATTTAAAGGTAACCTCGTTAAACTAATAGCCAATGTCTCAGCAGAAATTCTACATGTTAGGAGGAATGGAATTACGTTATAAGTAATGAAAGAAAATAATTGCCAATCAAAAATACTTCACTCGGCAAGGATATCATTCAGAAATGAAAAAGAAATAAAGACCTTTCAAGATAATCAAAACTAGAGGGAATCCATGACTGCCAGATTAGCTTAACAAAAGATGCTAAGGAAGGCCTGTATTAGAAGTGACAGAAAGAGAACTATCATTGTGAAGGCATATTAAAGTGTGAGCCCACTAGAGGAGCAGATAGATGGAAATAGATAAGACTCAAATACCATTAATGCAACAAATCACCAATGCACAATGTGAGCAAGAAAGGCAGGAAAGAACAAAGAATACTGAAAACAATGAGGATTCAAACAGCATGACATGAATAGCCTTTAACCAAGAAAAGCCTTGAATACAGATAGGCTAAATTCACCCATTTAAAGTCACAGATGGCTAAACAAACAAGAAAAAAGACAGAAACAGGCTGCTTGCTGGAAATCCATTCACAAGTTACTATGCACGGACTAAACGTGAAAGCTAGGAAAAAGGTATTGCAAGTGAATGTAAATGCAAGTGAGTGATAGGGGCTACGATTAAATCTTACAAAAAAAAACTTTAAACGAAAACTGGAAGACAAAGAAGGCCACTGTTTAATGATCAAGGGGTCAACACAACAAGAACACTTAATGAATATAAAGCTATGTGCATCTAATTTTATAAAATACTAGCTGACCTGAAGGGGAAGATAAACCTCAATACAGAATGCCCCATCTCGATGTCCCACTTTCATCAATGACTGATCATCCAGACATTTCCTATGTTTGCTGGACATTTGGATTCCTTCTTTTTAGAAGTGTCCAATTTTGATAATGTGACCCTTTTTGACTGGATTACTTTAAAAAGTTATTTAATGTGTATGAGTGTTATGCCTGCATGTATGTAAGTGCACCCATGTCATGCAATGCCTACAAAGGCCAGAAGAGGGTAACAGATCCCGTGAAACTGGTGTTACTGACAGGTGTTAGCCGCCATGTGGGTGCTGGGATTTGAACCTGGATCCTCTGAAAGAGCAGTCAGTGCTCTTTGAGTCATTGAGTGACCACTGAGTCAGCTCCCCACCCCTGGATTACTTTTTTGTAATGTTAATTTTTTTAGCTCTTGGTATTGACCTTCTGACAAATGAATAGTTGGAAAATATTTTTCTCCCATTCTTCACACTGTCTCTTCAGTCTGTTGATTGTTTCCTTTGCTGTGCAGAGGTTTGTGGTTTGGTTTGAACACATTTGCTGATATTTGCTTTTATGTTTTCTGTCCTTTTAAAGGACCTATATAGAAAAACATTGTACCAGTGTCTTAAAGTGTTTCTCCTGTTTTCTTCTGGTAGTTCCAATTTCATGAAGGTCTTTGATCTATTTTTATTTGATTTTTGTATATGGAAATAGATAAGGATCGCGTATTAATCTTCTGTACGTGGTCATTCAATTTCCTGTGTCTGTGGAGAAGTTGTCCATTAGGCATTGTTTCTACAAACCAGCAGAGTTCGGAAGACTCAGAGACTCACAACTGGAATGACGGGAAACCTGATGAGATATTTAAAGAAAGTTTGGATTTTAATTCTTGTTTTCTCTCTCTGTCTCTGTCTTGTTCAGCTGGCAAGTTTGTGGTTAGAACACTAACCCAGATAGCTGCAACCACTTGAAATTTCCTCAGTCTATTTGTCTCAGATGGAGACTTCGGTAATGATTTTTGGAGAGGGGATTTTTTAACATTTGTTTTCTTTCCAAATGTATAATATATTTCCTTAATTTTGAGATTGTACCGATCATTATGTAAGTTTCCTTCTTACTGTAACCCAATGCCTAAGGCATAAAAGATATGTGCTACTTGCCTCTGGGGTCCAGATTTTGAGGCTTGAGTCTACAGGATCAGGCTGCAGCCTAAATAAAATACTTTCTTCCTCTGCATTCCCGGAGTCCTGCCTGAACTTCCTTGCAACAGGGACAGTGCCAAGCATCAATCAACCCTGGGTACAAGTCTTCTCAGGAGTTGTGTGACACCCAATCCTAGGGAGACACGAACAAATATCTACTCACCCAAGATAGGATACCGACAACAAACCAAAGTAACAATACTACTGAAGTCAGACTTTGTGAATCAATGATTTTGCTGGGGTTACTTACAGGATTTTGAATGAGGGGGTGGTTACAGGCACATGGATGACTCAAATGTAGTTGCATCTCTGACATCCCATGCCAGCATGGGTGACAACTCTCAAAACCTGGAATCCTGGAGCTCTTTGTACAACTTGCAGACTGCAGGACAGGTTGGAGTCTCTCCATAGCAGTTTTATTGTTCCTATGACCTTGGGAGGGAGAGGGCTCTGTAAATCTGATAAGTTTCAGAGACTTCCTTGTGAGTTATTTATTTTCTGAGTCTTACTGACCTTCCTTTTAGAACTTCCTGAGTCTCCAGGGCTTCACTCCAGAATGGAATGCTTCAACTCAGGAAATTACTACCCAACACCAGGTTTGCATTCCCACCAGGCAACACAGATTCACAGGCTCCTTTTAGCCAACACATGTTGTTAGTGTGTTCTATTTACTAACTTGTATATGTTGAACCATCTTTGCATCTCTGGCATGAAGTCAGTTTGATCATGGCAGATGGTATTTTTACGTGTTTGAATTCAGTTTGTCGGTGTTTTATTGAGTAGGTTTGCATCCATGTTTGTCTAAAATTTTCCTCTTTAGTTGTAACCTTCTCAGATTTGGGTAATAGGGTAATGGTGACTTCATAGAATGAATTTGGAAGGCTTTCCTCTCTTTCAATTGTATACAATAGTTAGAGAAAACTTGGCATCAGTAACATGTGAATCTGGTAACACTCAGCAGTGCAGACATCTTGACCTTGGCTCGTCTTTATTGGGGTACTTTTTATGACTCATCTCATTATTTGTTATTGGTCTCGAAGTTATTTTTATGTCTCATGGTTCAGTTTTGACAATTTTTATGTGTCCTTTAATTTGACCATTTCTACTAGATCTTCCAATTTACTAGCATATTTTTCAAAATCATATCTAGTTATCCCTTACATTGCTGTGATATTGGCTATGATGTTTTCTTTTTCATCTCTAATCTCATTAATTTTAATGTTCTCTCTTTCTTGACTACTCTAGGTAACAGTCTGTCAATTTTGCTTTTCTTTAAATTTTTTTATTTATTATGTATACGAGTGTATTGCTTGTGTGTGTGTAAGTGCACCCATGTCATACAATGCCCACGGAGGTTAGAAGAGGGCACTGGATTCCCCTGGAACTAGAGTTATGGACAGTTGTTAGCCACCAACTGGATGCTGAGAATCAAACCTGGGTCCTCTGCAAGAGCAGTCAGTGCTCTTAAGCACTGAGACATCTCTCTAGCCCCAGATTTTACTTCTCTCTTAAATGAATCAGCTCATTGTTTTATTTTATATGCTTTCTTTATTTCATTTAACATTGGTCTAACATTTATTATTTCTTTGTTTCTACTGATTTGAAGTTTGTTTTGTTCTTATGTTACTAAGCCCTTGAGATGAATGATCATGTTCTTTCCTTGAAATCCTTCTGTCTTTGCTCTATACTTTCCTTTAGTGCTACTTTTGCTACAGGATTTGGTATATTTTGTTTCCATTTTTCTTTTGTTTCCTTCTTTACTCCCTCAGTGAGTCATTGTTCATTCACAATTGTATTGCTCAGTTTCTGTGTTTTAGAATAATTTCTGGTTTTATTTGTGTTGATTTTTTTACCATGATCTGAAAAGATAACATATATGACTTGAGGTTTTTTTTTTAAATAATACTTGTGGCCCAATATATTGTCTATTATAGAGAAAGTTCCATGAACTGATTAAAATAATGTATATGCTGCAGCTGTTGAATGGAATGCTCTTAAATGGCTGTTATGTGAGTTCAAGTCCAGACTAATCTACATAGTGAGTTCCAGGCCATCCAGGGCTATATAGTGAGACCCCATCTAAAATAAAAAGAGACATTCTCATTAGACTCACAACTAATTTATCAGAAGAAGCTGTACAAGACAAGGAGTAATTAACTTAATGTGGAACTAATGAATTATGACCTAAGCATAACACTCTTCTGTATGGAAGATGAATATGAACTAATACATGTATTTGATCAGAATCTCTTATACTCCTAATAAGGTATGATTTTGAAGTAATGCTTTTAAGGTGTTAGCCTTAGAAGCCTCTACTTTAGGCCTGTGTTTAAAAGCTGTAAGAAGGAAAAAAATCTACTCTGAACTCAGTCTCGGGCTGTCATAGGGCAGGAAAGACAAAACCATAGTCTGTGAGCCCATTGAAAAATAATGTTTCTTGCAGTTACCTTGAGGAAACACCTGCTGCAATGGGTCATGTTTTTTAAACAAAAGACTGAGGTTGTACTGACATCAGCAATTTATCACGTTACTGGGAATGTCACAACCGTTGCCCACACTTGCTCAAAATATCTGCTTTTGTAAAATGTTGACCATTTAAATTTTCTGTAAGAGCCTAAAGGGCATGTACACATCTGTGCTAAAAGTCTTAAACCCACCAATATGGTTACTGTCAGAGGATGACATGAAAATCCTATAAGAACCTGTATATATCTTCGGTTGGTGCCTCAGTTACTCTAGAACAAGAGCTCAAACTGGGCCCCACTTCTTGAGTATGGTTTGAGTCTTCTCACGGTGCCAGGTCAGTCTCAGGTTAATTCCTATAACAAGGAGGGAGTGGAATCATGTATTCCAGGCTTGGTGGGACCTGTTGTGTCTATGGTCCAGGCAAGAGTTGAGAAAGTTCTGGCAGCTCAGACAAATTTGTTGCTTCACATTTATTGCAAATACTTCTGAAATAGGAGTGATGTCCAAGTTCACTGGGTTTTCTTTAGGTACTATGGATGATTATTCTATTGTTATCAAGGGCCTCTAACACTGATGTCACAATTAATGGTACTTTAGCCTTTATGCTTTGATCAGATACTAAATGAGAAGCATTGGTAGGAACTATGTCACCCCTGTGTGGTATTCATGTTCAGTTTTGTTAGTAGTACACGTTCAGACAAAATGCAAGAGTTCCTGGTGGTGGAAAACATGTAGGTGGGCAGAATAGGAGCTATGATGTGGCTTTCTACTACTAATGTGGGAGTACCTTCTAGAAACAGAAATTTAACATTGCCTAGCAACAGTCACCCAGTAACAGGTTATAGACAAGGTATTTCTATACTTGACTCCTACCACATAGGAGCAATGGAGGCCAGACATAGCTAGAACTTCGCAACATTACTCTCAGGGACTCCTTTGGCCATGTTTTCCCAGGAACCAACTTATAGGTGAGTGACATTGTTCACGGCAACCAAGCACACTGCTGTGGGCATTTCAGCTATTGGTACTATGGTGTCCCCTCCCGTCCTAGTTAGTAGCAAGGGCCTGAACAGGGTCCAGGAGGAGGAGGAGAAGGAAGAGGAGAAAGAGGAGGAAGAGGAACCAGGTATGTGGCTGCTTTCTAGCCTGGTATTAGTACAAATCCACTTGTAGTTCCCATGTACCTGGTCTCAGACCACAAACTCCCTGATATCTTGGTTCTTGGTTCCCAAGTGCAATGCCTTCCACCTGCTCTATGTCACAGCACACTTCATGCATAGTGCAGATCACCCAGTGGGCCTGAATCACTGAGTCTACTGAGTTACCTTGAATTCACCAGGCAGCCACCTGTCCAGTCCTAGTCAATCCAGTGGACTATCTGTGGAGTTCCAGATAAGAGACTATGCATAGGTATTTAGAACAGTCCAAATTCAGATAACACATACCTTCCTAAAATGTCTCCTGGATATGAGACCCTAAGGGTTTTCTGGGAGCTATGGTCTCAGATTGTAGGCTATTAGTCTAAGTGACCTGCCAGCCTGTGAGGACTGTGAAACTTTTCAAGAACAAAGAATATATATAGCATTCATACTGACAATTTTCTGGTACTCTCTGTTTTGCTGGGACTCTGTTTCACCCTTATCCTGCAGAAGAGAGATTTTCCCTGCCCTGGCTGAGGAGCTCTGGTGGAAGATGTAGGACACCTTGTTTCTCTTACTATACTGCTGTCTCAGGTTCCTCAATGCAATGTCTCTCTCCTGCTGTGCTCTCCTATGGCCACTTACCTCACAGTGAAGCTCTGCACCTGCTGCACTAATTCTTCCTTATGAAGTAGAAGGCGAGTGCTGGGTGCCTCTATTCCTCTACATAGAAACCTGCCTTTCTATACAACAGCAACAATTTATCCCCCATAAATAAATGAAGAAAACAATCTCACCTACATAATAAAAGCTAGGAAAAAAATCGAAGGAAATAGCAGAGCACTATAAACATTGTGTTTAATAAGCATATATTGGTTTTATGAAGTAATGAATTTCATGCTAACACCAGTATATGCATATAATATGCTTTGGTCAGTTCACTCCTCTGTTACTAAAATGACAAAACTGACTCCATTTTATTCTAGCTGATGTTTGCTTTACCTTGTGCTTTTGCCCAGCCATTCCCACTGCAGCCAGCCAGGCAGATCATCTCATGCAGGTAGTTTCAGGGAGTACATTGTTTCTACAATACTGAGAAACTTACAAGCAGCCAGGTAGCATGTTCAGATAGCACATCCTCCCTCCCAGCTTTACCTGCATCCCCATGGAGCCCATTGTTTCTACAATTCTGAGAAATTTGTTTTTTTCCTCATCAAAGCTTTTTGTTAACTGAAAACCTGTTAACTGACTTGCCCCTGGTCTGGTGTAAATATGGTGATCTGATGTGACTATAGCTTTATGGTTTATTGGCTTTGCCCTGGCATGATATAATTATGGTTTTAAGCTTTATAAACTCTGCCCTGCCCTGCCCTGCCTTGCTTCTCCTTGGGGTCGAGAGTTCTCTTGGGCACAAGCCCCTTCTCTGACCACCGGCTTGTTAGCTAGCTGAAAAAAGACTCTCAATTTGACCATTGCTATGTGGCGTTCCTCTGTGCAGTCTTGCTCCATATAACATTACCTTCCCTGATCCCCTACTCTCCTTCAACTCTTTGCATCTCTAGTAGTCCTACTTTTAACTATCTTTTATGCCCTTTTTTTTCTGCCCTAGTTTCTACATATGAGAGAAAATATGTGATACTTGTCTTTGTGAGATTGGTTTATTTCATTAATGTGATATCTAGTTCCAAATTTTGTGTAAACAACATGTTTATTCATATTTATGGTTGAGTAAAAGTCCATTGTGTGTGTGTATATATATATATCTGGATTATTTCATATTACATAATGACCACCAGTTTCTTTATTCACCCACTCACTGAATCTGAAGTAATTCCATATTTTGACTATTATGAATAGTGTTTAAATAAACATGGGCATGCAGGTATCTTTCTAGTAATTGATTTTTTCAATAAATACTCAGAAGTGGTATAGCTGGATCATAGAGAGGTGGTATTTTTAATTTTTGAGGAGTCTCCATGCTTACTTCCTTAGAGACCTGACTAATTTCCATTTCCATGAGCAGTGTATTCCTCTACCCCTCCCCACTCCTGGCCATGATAGCTGTTCTGATTGGAGTGATACAGAATCTCAATGTAGTTGTGATCTGCATTTCTTTGAAGGCAAAATATATCAAATATCTTTCCGTGCATTTGTTGGTTATTTGCATGTCTTCATTTGAAAAATGATCAGTCCATTTACCTATGAATTGACTGGATTGCTTATCTTTTGGTATTTAATTTTCTTTGAATTCTCTTTCTCTTCTATATTAATTCCCTATTGGGTGAATAGTTGACAAGATTTTCTACTATCCCATAGGCTGTGCCATCACTCTGTTGATTGTTTCTATTGCTGTTTAGTACCTCAGTAATTTCAACTGAGCCCAAGGGGCACTCAGTTGGATGCTCTGTCATACCAGGTATACAGCCAATGTTGTAAGGCCGTAGGAAATGCCCAAGTCAGCTGTGCTTCTACCAAGTGCCTCTGGGGGCTCTGAGATGTACAGGGCAGTTGGACCAAAGAAATCTGGTCTCGTGGGGCAAGGAATGGTTTTCCCAGTACTCTTACATACCCTAGTCATGGTGATCTCCTTCATGACACCCTTTAGCCTCTTTTGTTCTCCTAGAGGTTGGGTTGGAGTTCCCAGCTTTCCTTTGCAGTAGTAGACCTGTGTTTGTGAATCTGCATTTAAATCACAACCAAGTTTCTGGGCCCACCCTGATTCTAGGTGTTGTCAGTCAGTAGAAAAGGAGAGGGCTTTGGGGCTTGGAAGTGTAAAAATGAAGGTACCTAGATGACATATCTACAGTGAAACCTCTACACCTAAGACCCATGGAACATAGCAGAACAGGATGGGGATGGGTAGAGAGAAAACTAGTGCGTTCCTCACCTCTCACCAGTAAGGCCTCCTTATACAACAGAGTGCGACACACACAAAAGGCCACAGCTGGCCAACTTTTAAAGAAAAGACTGCAGAGTGTGTGGGCCTGGACAGGACTCCTATATCAAACCTCTGCCACCTATGGCTCAGGGACCATAGCAAAAGAGGAAATGGAAAGATTCTAAGAGCCAGGGTTGGTCCATGAACATAGGGAAGCAGAGGCTTTCAGACCACTGGAAGCTTGCACATGTGACCTTATGGCAATGGTGGCATTGAGCACAGGACCCATGCCAACTCAATCAGACAAGGGCCCAGAGTAGAGTGAGAGACATGGGTGGTCAGTCGGCCCTAGTCTGCAAACTATTGGAGACTGACTGCTACCAGATGAGGGAGAATAGGCCTTACTTATGATCTCTAGATAGGTTGAGTAGACTCCAGTGGACAAATTTGCACAGAAGGACAAGTGCTTGACTAGATAGGACTTAACATGTATGGTAGAATACACGAATTCCAGTGGTGGAGGCATGAATGAGGGGAGGGGGGGGTCTAAATTTTATTAAGAACTATTGTATGGAATGTACGAAAGCTCAATAAAAAAATTCAAACAAAAAAACGAAAAAATGAAGGTACCTCTGCTACATGCCGCCCCCCCCCCACCGCCGAGCTGAAGGGGTTAATTGTTGATTAAATTCCATCAAGACACAGGTGAGCAATCTTGTAAGCGCAGGGTCCTTGTCTAGTGTCTGCCTGATACACCTTGTCATATAGCTCCCATCTTAAGCTATGTCCTTGCAGAGTGCCAGACTGTACCTGTGGAACTCAACACTGGGGAGATTCTCTGCTGTTTTGCCTAGCACACTATGTTAAAGTCATTTGTTTCTTTAATCTAAGGTTTGACATTTCAGGATCTTGCCTGGTCTTTGTCTATTGTTTACTGTTGTTCTCCCAGGCTTTTTCTGTAGTCCCGGCCTCTCCCCGAAGTCATGTGTGATTCAAGGAGACGCAGGAAAAGGCTGGATGTCTCTCACCTGCCGCCTTCCCCCTTCTAGTGTCATTACTTTTATAAAATTTGTATTTTCCCATGTTTGTATTTTTAACACTCTTCTATTGTGTTGTACTAGTCTGTCCCTCTGTGATGATGTTCCATGACATTGGTATGCTATCAGTTCTTGATAACTTTATTTCTGAGGATTTAAGCACATACTTCTCTCCACTTTTAATGGTGTGTAATTTTCTTTCTCCCTTTTTGCAAGGATGAAGAGCCACATCCATGAGAGATCTGAACAAACAGTCCAGATCAGAACTCACTCCTGTCCCTTCTGAGAACATTTAGTATGCTTAAAAGAAAAAAAAAAATCTTTTCAGTCATAGCATTTATTATCATGTGAAATTATCTGTTTCTGTACTTTTTGTGTTTTCCCACAAGAATGTAGGCTCCTCAATGGCAGAGACTTATATGGTGTCTGTGAAAGACAGAATAGTGCCAGGTACAAAGTGTGAATTAAAATGCTTGTGGAATGACAGAAACACATTCTCACTGCTTGGCTTAACTGTTTTGCTTGCCAGAGCATCTCTAGGACCTAGCGCAGAGCCTGCTTCTTTGTAGATTCTTAAATATTGACTGAGTGAATGAATGATCTAATTCAACATATTGAACTTCTGAAGTTTAGAACTCTACTGAGTGTTTTCAATGGATATCTTAAAAGGATCTCAAATTCATTGTGTATTCAAGAGTCTCCCGCATATGTTCCCCAAATTTTCTGTTAACAAGGCTATGCATTTGTCTTAGTTATAAACCTGGGGTCATTCTTTGCTTGCTCTAAAATGGGAATGGAAAATGCATACTTATTTCATAGGGTCTTGAACACATTTAAGTCAAATGGCCTAGAAAGGTGCTGATCATGGTGTGTGGCACGTGGTATCCATAAAGATTAGCTATACCAGTTTTCACTGATTCTAAAGTATCTTTTCATGTCTCCGAAGTCAAGATGTGTTTTACAGTCAGTATGGCTGCATTTATTTAGGTAGGATTTTTCTTGCTTAAATGCTACATTCAATATTGGTGCCCTTCCTGTTGATGGTGTCTTACAACTGATAAAACACAGAATTATAATTTATTTCTCAAATATATATTGATACTGAAGTGTTAATAAGTCATATGGTATAAGTCAAATATGCTTGAAGTCCACATTTCTCTCTTTCTTCCAAATGTCATAACTGTAGTTTTGGATCCTCATATCTTCTCATCTGAACATTGAAAACACCCCCTGAATTGTCTCCCCAACTCTGTGTGTTGCCCTCCTCTAATGTGTATTCCATATTCTTGCCAAAGTGATCACATTTTCCCTACTCACTTTTGACACAAGTTGCCTACAGAATTAAACCTGAATTCTTTCTTATGCAACCCAAGCCTCTGACTCTCTCCTGGTTGCAGGCAAGCTGAATTTTCTTCGCCTCCAGCTCCTCCAAAACCTCATGTTACTGCTTAATCCCATGGCTTTGCTCACACTGCGTTTTCCCCAGAATGTATTTTGCATCTGTCAGTGAGTCAACCAAGAATTCCTTTGGCAGCAAATAACAGGAAGACAACTGATAGTTGCTTAAACAAACAGAGAAGTCCATAGGTTGATATTCCAAGGTTGATAGGGTGATGGACTTGTGCAATGATGCTGGGAAGGACCCAAGCCTTTTCTCTCTTTTGTAATTGCTTAGCAAGCAGAACTTTTTTACGCTGTTGTTTCAATTTTTAAGACAGTCTTGGAAATTTTAAGTAGCACATCTATTTCCATGGAGGAAGAATGAGGACATTCTTTGTATTTAGAAAGTGTTAGGGCCTTTCCATGACCCCACCCAGAAATTTTCCACTGGCACCTCATTGGTCAGACTATATCAAACAGTCACAACTAGTTTGAAGATGGTTAGAGACAAGGTTGCTCTGTGAGTAACGTCTGCTGGAGTCTGCTGGAAAATGTGTTCTCTTCTTGAGACTCATATTAAGAGTTATATCTTAGAAATTTACATGCATATGTATCTCTCTTTATGTTTCCTGATCATCATCACATGAATATTTATCAAGTACCTCATACACAAAGCATACCACTTAACTGTTCTGCAGTAATGAACCAAATCCTTTCTTTTATGGACTTTATATCCTAATATTTATTTTTAAGTCTTTTTTTTTTTGCCTTTTTGAGACAGGGTCTCCCTGTAGCCCCAGTAGACATGGAACTCACCATGTAGACTAGGCTAGCTTCCATCTCACAGAGATCTACCTCCTAAGTGCTGAGATTAAAGATTTATGCCACCACGCCTGGCTGCTTTTAGCCATTTAAAAAGATTTGTTGTTGTTGTTGTTATTGTTACTATTATTATTAATTTTTGACAGAGTCTCCCAAGTCCCAGCCGGCCTGGAACTCACTATGTAGACCAGGCTGGCCTTGGATCTGCCTGCCTGGGATTAAAGGCCTATGCCACTCATGCCAGATGTTTGGTTTTATTATTTTTAATTATGTGTATATGTGCATGTGTCTGCATGTGGGTATGTGTACTTGAGTTCACTTTGAAGCCAAAGGCACTGGATCTCCTGGAGCTGGAGTCACAGGTTGTTGTGAGCTGCCTGACATGGGTATAGGAAACCGAACTTGCTTTGTAAGCAGTACACTCCTAACTGCTGAGTCATCTCTCTGGCCCCATTGAGCCCATATTTTTGCTAGTAATTTATCTTACAGACTGCTCCTCAAAGAAAGGATTCTTACTGAAATCACAAGTAGAAAAACAGAAAAAGATTTAACTTCAATATATGACTTATTAAAATACATATGTAATATAATGTAACTACTCAAAAGAGTATATTCCTCTTATAAAATGATACTTATATGATATGGGAAATTATCTTCAATACATATTTTAATGAATCAGAGCAAGCTCCACAATAAAATACTACTTTTTAAATAAAAATCAGTGTGAAAATTCTTGTGGAATCCCAAGGGACCCTACATAATCAACTTTGTATTCTTCTTTGGGAAAATAGGACTCATGTTCTGACTTCAAATCATATTACACAGATACAGTCATGAATACAGAGTTGTACTGGAATAAAGATGATCAAATACATTAGTGGAATACAACAGAGAGTTGAAAAATATACTCTTCTGTCTATGGTCAAATGATATTTGAGAAAATACCAAGACTATTAAATAGGGACAGCCTTTTCAACAGTAAGTGTTGGGAGAAAAACAAATATTTACATTCGTGAAAATAAAGCTAGACCTTCATGTATGTCAAATACAAAAATAAGTTAAATTTGTAAAATAAGACCTAAAATTATAAAAATTCTAGAAGAAAATAGTGGAAAAATTCACAGTATTGATTTTGGTAATGATTTGCAGGACATGAACTAAAAGCCCAGGTACTAAAAGCAAATATTGAGTATTGAGGTATAAATGTAAAACATTAGCCATCGATGTGGAATGTGAAAATGTATTTGTAAATCGTATATCTGGTAAGGGATTAATATCTCTAATATATAATAAATCCAAACAAAAACAAATCGTCTGATTCAATGAATTAGCAAGCAACTTGAACATTTATTCAAAGATGGTATATAAGTAGCTAGTAAGCGTATGAACAAATACTTAACAATACTAATCATTAGATACATGCAAGTCAAAACCATAGTGAGATATTACATCATAGCTTGTGATGGTCAGTATTCTAAAAATCCAGAAAATAAGAGATGTTGATGAAAATGTGGAAATTTACAGAAGCTGAGACTCCTGTGTGCTGCTTCTGGGACTGTAGGTAGCTACATTAGTTATGGAGAGATGAAGTTTCCTTTAAAAATGAAAACAAATCACATATGTTTCAGCATTGCAACTTTGACTAACTTTCCTCAGTGTCTGCGAGCATTAGTTCCATGGCCTCTTCAAATACCAAAATCCATGGGTGGTTAAATCACTTATGTAAAATTCCATAGCATTTGTATATAATATATACATTATGTTGTATGCTAAAAATCATCATTATATTACTCATAATACCTAATACCATATAAATGCTATGTAAATATTTATTACACTGTATTGTTTATGGAAAAATGGACAGACACAACCATCAGAGGCCCAACAAATCAGACTCAATCAGCCGAATATTGCTGAAAGAATGAGTGTGAGAGGGGACTGTGGATCTGTGGAATATTAAATATTAGGAGGCTACAGGACTGTATACCTTATAACATCACTTCATGTGAATTTAGAGCATGCAGAAGAGATCAAGTTTTGCTTTTGTGAACTTTCTGGAAAAATTTCCAAATATCTCAACCCACAATTTGTGGGCTCCATGGATAAAGAAAGTCAAATGCATTTCAAAAGTATTGAAAGTCAGGTCTTGAAGAAGTACTTGTATAGACATAGTAATACTACTCATAAGAGCAAGGAGGTGAACACGGCCATGCCCATTAATGGAGGAATGGATTTTTAAATGGGATATTCATGTACTGGAATATTCTCTGTTCTTTAGAAAGGAATACAAATCCAGTGACAAGGCTCAGTGAGCAAAGGCGCTTGCTGTGCAAGCCTGGCAACCTGAGCTCAATCCCTGGAACCCTCATAAAGGTGGAAGAAGAGAATGGACTCTGTGAAGTTGTCCTCTGATTTCCACATGTGTGCCATGGCACACACACCTCCTCATGTCATGCACACAAACATGATGATAATAAATAAAAATTTTGAAAAATGTTTAAAAAGGAATGAAATTCTGATTCATGCTGGAACATAGATAAGAACATTGATAACATTATCCATTCATTCTCCATACATTCCATATATGTACATTATGTATGTACATATATGAAAGGCAGAGGACAACTTGAGGAGGCCAGTTCTCTCTTCCACCATGTAGTCCCAGGGATTGAACTCAGGGCATCAGGCTTGGTGGCAAGTGCCTTTACACTGCTGAGCCATCATAGCCCTGAAAACATTTTTCTATATTAAATGTGCAAGTCACAAAAATTTTCTGACTGAGCCCAGTTACATGAGAGTGCGGAAGTAGTCAAAAGTCACATAAACAGAAGATAGAATGGTATTTACTAAAAGTGATGGGTTGTGGAAATAATAGAGTTGTTTAATGAATATAAAGTTCCAGATTTGAAAGATGACATTTCTCAAAATCTGTTTTGCAACAATGTAAATTTACTTAACACCACTGAACTGTGTACTTAAAATCATTAAGATCAGATAAAAAGCAAAATCCATATGTCCAACACACATGTAAATTCCTAGACAGAAAACAGTTGGACACTTCATGTCTGTTTTCTTCATAATACTGTCTGTATGTGACTATAATCATGGATTACTTTTATAATCTGATAAATATTTGAAAAAAAAAATCAAGACACTTTCTTGTCTCCAGTTCTCAGTTCTTAGTAGTGGTAGACACTTTTTGAAGTTTGTTGGAAATAGAGCTAAAAAAAAAAAAAAGGAATCAGGTGCTTTTATAGAGAAAGGGAGATAAGAGACTGAGGGCAAGAACTTAATGTGCCCAAGGTGGGTCTCTTAAAGAGAATGAAGGTCATAGGACTTCCGTTTAGAGGTTGTAGGAAAGACGTGATTACCATGTAGCTTTCTATTTTATCTGTGGTATTACAAAATTTTCACAAATTAGTTATTCTTTGCTTTCAAAAAAGTCTTGTCTCCTTGTACAGCATTACCTGGAGATGTTATAGTGTGATGGTGACATAGAGAGTGAATGCGCAAACTAGTAAAAGAAATTAGGTCTGCCTCTGTCTAGAAAGAAAGAGCACAAGTAAGGGCCACAACATCATGTGCAGGTTTCAAGCTGTTTCAAGCCAGCAGTGAGCTGAAAGACACGCTGCAGCATACCCTTCCGTGTCAGACATGAGCAGAGGTGCGGGGCAGGTACTGAACGCGAGTTCCAGATTTGAAGGAGTTGGTACTTTAGGAGGCACCATCCCTTTCCGACAGATTTTTTTTTTTTTTTTTTTTTTTGTGGGAATGGATAGCAGTTTCTCAAGGAATCTCAATTGCCGTGTGGTGTAGATCCATGGTTGGAAATCAGATGGGCAGCTGGTAAAGTTACACGTTCTTCTACAAAAGTTAAGAGACCCATACTGGGACTCTGACCCAGTTCCCAAAAGATAAGCCTTGGAATAAACAGCAGACTTATTTGAATTTCCTTCTCAAGCAGTCCTGGTTACATGGAGAGCTGCTTCATAGAGAGTTTCTCTTAAATATCAACCTAGAGTTGCCATTGCTCTGAAATAAAGATTCAGAAGAATGTCTTTTTTTTTTTCTTTTTTTTGGTCTTTTTGAAACAGGGTCTCCCTGTAGCCCCAGCTATCCTGGAACTGACTATGTAAGCCAGGCTGGCCTTGAACACACAGAGATCCGCTTGCCTCTGCCTCCCAAGTGCTGGGACTACAGGCGTGCGCCACCACGCCTGGCTCGAATGTCATATATATATATTTTTTTAATTTTTATTTATTATTTTTATTTTATGTGTATGAGTGTGTTGCCTGCATGAATGTGAGTGCACCCGTGTCGTGCAATGCTGCAGAGGTCAGAAGAGGGCTCCGGATTCCCCTGGAACTGGAGTTAAAGACGGTTTGTAGCCATCATGTGGGTGCTGGGAATCGAACCCAGGTCCTCTGCAAGAGCAGTCAGTGCTCTTAACTCTCCAGTCCCAGAATGTCATATTTTTAAATGAAGCTTAATGAATTATAGTGAAAACTTGGCTAGTCTTAACTTAAAAGGCTCCTGATACCCATAAGTGTACTCCCTACTTTCTCCTCTAACAGATTCAGGGTGGCAAATGGATGGACCATTCTGAGTGAGGTAACCCAGATTCAGAAAGACAAGAATCACGTATTTTCTCTCATTTGTGGATGGCTAGTTTTGAATCTTTAGATATGTGTGTGTTTTATTTGGACTATCGATAAAAGTCAGGAAATTAGTAAGGGGTTGGGAGGGGCTTTCAAAAGAAGGGAGATAGAATGTGGTGATATAAGGGGCGGGGGTAGAAGAAACAGGAAGGGCTAAATGGTGTGGGAGAGAGGAAGGCAGGGTAGAGGAGGAGGTGTGAAGGGAGATAACTAATACTAAGGATCTGTTGGAAAAGTCATATGGAACTACACAGTAGAAGCTTCCTAAAATACATACACACATAAAAAGAGTTTAAATTGAGTTACCCTATAATGGAGGGAAGGGGACAGTGCCCCTACCAGACAGCATTGACACTACTGGCATCATTTTCATCAGCAACATCAAATTAAATAAAGCTTGAACATTTCATCTTTATACACAATACTACTGCTCCTCCACCACTGAACCACCTCCGCAGCCCACCCTATTCTTAAAATCTAACTGCAATGTTTGGCTCCACACTAAATACAGTCCTGACACTTAAAAATCCCACAGTGGACAAAGCGTGTGTGCATACAACTGAGTCGTGAAGCAATCCTGTGAGCAGGTACAATTTTTGTAGTTTACCAGAGGAAAATAAACCCTATAGGATCTCAGCTACCTGGCTTTGTATTCAAAAGTAAACTGCGAGCTTATATAGATAAAAATTTCAACACAAATAGGAAAAAAAAAACACGAGACTATTTTTGCATTTTGATAGCAGAAGAGCTTCTTAATCAGAAAATAAAACTCCCAAGTGAAGTTAAGCCACAGACAACAGACAGAGCACCTAGAAGTGGCAACATTGCTGAGGTCACAGTGATTACAAACTTTAAAAGTGAAAATATATACATAACCTCTCCACAAGATGGCAAAAACTTTTGTTGAATTTTTGCAATTTTCATACAATATAGTTTGATAGTATTTAGATCCCTTCCCCTATCCATACCATCCCTCACTGCATCTTGCCCAATTTAATGTGCTCTCTTATATAAATAACACAGCCTATAGAGTCTGATTTGTGTCCCCAAATTAGTCAGAGGGAGTGGATGACCACAAGGCCTTCCAGGCAGCTGGTCAGTTAGTTACTCATGAACTCACAGTAATGATGACAGCATGCTTAAGTTCTATGCATGCTCAAACCAGACAAAATCCCAGCATAGACATGGGGAATGGGTACAAAACCCCAACCCATCCTAAGGAACTTTTGGCTGCTGGGAGGGGAAAACAGTCTTACAGGGATGGGATTCTTGATGGGTCTACTGTATGGATACCTCCTGATGGACTGGTAAAAATTTTAAAGATGATTTGTGTGGGAACATGACATTTACTTTTATATTCTGGTGTGAAAAAATAAATTTAGAAAGGTGTGGGGGCTGGAGAGATGGCTCAGCAGTTAAGAGCACTGGCTGCTCTTGTAGAGGACCTGGGTTTGATTCCCAGCATCCACATGGCAATAATTCCAGTTCCAAGGGAATCCAACACCTTCTGACCTCCACCGGCATTGCATGACACGAGTGCATTTGAATACATGCAGGCAATATACTCATAACACATAAAATAAAAACAATAAACAAAATATAAAAAAGAAAGATGATGTGAAGCTATGCACAAAAACTTGAACACCTGTATACTTTTGTCCCAGAAAATTTTGTCAATCAAAATACCTCTGCAAATCTCAAAGTATGTGCATAGAGTGTGAGGGAAACTGTGGGATTTTAATGATTGTAATAAATTGATTCAGTTCAGGCACTAATTCCTCTGTATTATAATGTAGGGTCTACCAGAGTGGATTGTGTATGGGTATCAGTTGTTTTTAGACACCTAAAGGAGTGAATAGATTTTAACTGAGAAGATAAAACATGTTGCAATTTTGATGATTTTGGGGAATCTAAGGCAAGGATACTGTTGGGACGGAGACAATTGCATATTTGTTATGCTTTTATCTTCACATTCAATTCTTTCACTATAAGTTGGGGGCATTAACAAGCTCTCACAAATGAGGGACACTCTAATCTTCAAACATCTTTGTGGACACACATCACCCTTGCTC
Source organism: Nannospalax galili (assembly GCF_000622305.1). Classification (NCBI taxonomy): domain Eukaryota; kingdom Metazoa; phylum Chordata; class Mammalia; order Rodentia; family Spalacidae; genus Nannospalax; species Nannospalax galili. The sequence continues at coordinate 642,234 of NW_008330347.1, forward strand.
CTTAACGCCAGGCCTTCAAGCCCTCTGATTTGGGAGTATGGTCATGCCACTAACTTAACATTCTGGTTTTGGAGATGGTTAATGTGTAAATGAATGTCCTTCACCATCACTATGAACAGAAGGTACACGTGCTTTTACATGTTCTCCTTTCCTAGGCAACATGATCGAGTGCACATTTAGTGCAACTCCCGAAGTGGTTTCCAGCCCCTGACATGTACTCTTGCAACACGAGGGGCAGTGTTGTTTTCTTGTTTACTTTTTATTAAGGCCATCTGCCTCCTAATCTTGTCTTTCTCAATTCCCAGATATTCCTCCTTTATCCTTGATGCCACATGCATTCCTGTACTTTGCTCTCTTAACTTTTTCCCAAGGAATTGCTTTTTTTCACCCTGTACTTTCCTTTCCCACTCCACCTCAGCTTTCTAGCAGTAAATATTTGCAAAGTTCCTCAGGGCTGTGTAAAACCTTCCCAACTTGTGTGCTACCCTTTCCATTAAGGACTGTTTACTCAGAAAATGTAATTCATATTTTCTTCCTGGAAGTATTCCTGGATACTGTTTTTGTAACAAAACCTACAGTAGATAAAAAGGCTATCTTTTTTAACCATTGGGATTTTATCTGAAAAGGTTAATTTTCACTGGTAGGGTGAAAATAAAATTTTGAAGAATATTGCTGCCATACTTTGTCCAAGTTAATCCTACAAAGCTGATAGCACAGATTTTTAAAATCATTTATTTATTTTTATTTTAGATCTATGAGTGCTTTACCTGTGTGTATGTAAGTGCACTATGTGCATGTAATGGCTGTGGGGGCCAGAAGAGGAAGCCGGATACCCTTGAAATGGAGTTATGAATGGTTGTTAGCTGCTCTGTGGGTGTTGGGAACTGAATCCAGGTTCTCTGCAAGAGCAACCAGTGCTCTTAACCACTAAGCCAGCTCTCCAGCTGTAGTACAGATATTAGTACTACAAATTCATTGGCAAGAAAGCTGAGGCCCAGTATAGATAACTGAGCTGTGCAAGACTACATGGTTCAGTAAGAATTAAAACTTAGGTAACTTGGCAGTTGAGTAGACCTGTCATTTATCTTTTTATTTTTTTTATTTCAAGTTCTTTCTCCTCAGTGAAAAAATATTTTAGTGGGAAAAAATCCTCTTTATGAATATATGGAATACGAAGTTCCTTGTCCCAGAGGCAGTTCCTCCTACTGTATTTAAAAAGATTTTTTTGCTTTATTTTTATTTTATGTGTATATGTGTTTTGTATGTATGCATGCAAGTGCACCCATGTTGTGCAATGCCCGGGGAGGACAGAGAGTGTTTCAGATACCCTAGAACTGTACAGATGGTTGTTAGCCACCGTGTGGGTGCTGGGAAACAAACCTGGGTCTTTTACAAGGACAACCAGTGCTCTTAACTGCTGAGCCATTGCTCCAGCCCCCCATACTGTGTTTTTATTAGTGCATATTAATTGTATATATTCATGGCATTCAATGTGTTGTTTCAATGCATACATAATGTGCAGTGATCAAATCCAATCTTCCTTGTTTCACACAGTCCTTCTCACACATTTTCCAATCTCTAGTAATTCTACCTCAGTTTGACTTTTATAAGCTTCCACATATAGGACAGAAATGATAGTACTTGTCTTTCTGTGTTCGGTTTATTTCATTAACCCAAGGACCTAGAGGTCCATTCATTTTACTGCACACAACAATATCTCATTATTTTTTTATCGAGCTTTTGTACATTTCATACTATAATTCTTAATCAAATTTAGACCCACCCCCACCCATTCCCCCCCAGACCATATGTATTCTGCCACACATGTTAACTCCTGTCCAGTCAAACATTTGTACCCAGAGGTCCTTTGGTGCAAATTCATCCATTGGAGTCTATTCAGCCCATCTAGAGATCTTAAGTAAGGCCTACTTTCCCTCACCCTGTAGTAATTGGTCTCCAGTAGTTCCCAGATTAGGGCCAGCCCACCACCCATTCCCCTTGCTCCACTCTGGGCCCTTGTATGATTGAGCTGGCAAGGGTCTTGTGCTCGATGCCACCATTGCCACAAGTTCACACGTGCAGGCTTCCAATGTCCTGAAAACCTCTGCTTCCCTAAGTTCATGAACTAGCCCTGGCTCTTACAATCCTTCCACTCCCTCTTCTGCAATGTTCCCATGAGCTGTGGGTGGGTGAGGTTTAATATAGGAGTCCTATCCAGGGACACACACTTTGCAGTCTCTTATTCTCTGAAACTTAGCCAGCTGCGGCCTCTGTGCATCACACTCTGTTATAAGGAAGATTTGCTGCTGAGAGTTGGGGGATGCACCAGTACTCTCTCCACCCTGTTCCACTATGTTCCATGAGCTTCAGGTACAGAGGTTTCACTGTAGATATGTCACCTAGGGCTGGGCATCTCTCAGACATATATTCTCTGTATGTGACCAGTTGTGGAACTCTGCAGTAGCCTTCATCTGTTGCAAACAACCTTCTTTCATGCATGGTATATTGTATACTTGTCTGTAAATATAAGGGTCCATATTTAGCATATGTGAAGAAATTTCATTTATCTATAGATATGACAGAGATAGAGATAGGGATTTCTCTAGGATCTATGACCTCTCCAATCATATATATTTGACTATAATTACAGTGCCACCCATGAGTTCACCCCCCATTGAGAAGGCTTTAAGTCCAATTAACTGTTGATTACCCCCCAGATAACAGTGCCACTACTACATCAACAGAGGTAGTTTGCAGTGCCAGTAATTGTGGTTATTAGGCTTTAGAGCTGAGTTGGACCATTGATTGATTTTCTTCCTTATCAGCTTGCATAGTATCCTCTAGAACTATGGGAGCTAATCTTCAGGGAAAAGGCTTCCAGGTCAGTTCCTGCTCCAATTCTCCAAGTCCTGTGTCCAAAGTATGTCCTGTCTTTAGCAGTAGGGTCTTACTTTTGAGTTCTGGGAGATAACCAAGGGCTCCTTATTAGTAGTCTCTCTTATTTTTGGAGTCTCTTAGACTACTCTGACCAATCTCTTGACGGGAGGTCTCCCCTGTCTGGTACTGTGGTCCTTGCCATACAGCCCCCAAGTATATACAAGCAGTAATGTTCAGACACAGTATGAGCATTTCTCAGGGGGTTCCCAAGCCAACACAATTCTGTCATCCCACACTACCCATGTCGATTCATCTCTCCTCTCTTTCCCCATCCAACCTCCCTCCTCCCTCCCCAACCCAAGCACCATCATTACCCCAACCTTCCCTATTACCCACCTTTCCCATGCCCCCTCTCCTGAGTTCCCATCTTCCCTACCTCCGGGGTCCCCTGCATGTCTCACCTGCTCCTTCCTGGCTGAACACTCCCACTCTCCCCCTCAATACCTGTTCCTTAATATCTCCCTCTTTCAGGCTTTCTTTTCCTTTACCTCGTGTTTCCTTTCCAGTTTCCTGGCTTCAGCTGTTACATCAGGGCATATTCTTGCATACAAGGGATTGGTGTTATGAAGTTCTCATTATTTTTTATGACTAAGCAATACTGCATTGGGTATGGATTTTCAACACTGTGCCCATTGTGTCCCTCAGACCTCCCTCTGAAATGGTCCCTTCTCCACGCACATCTTAGTTTATTTTTTATTGCTGTGATAAAACACCCTGACAAAGGAAACTTAAGGAAGAATGAATTTTCTCAGGCCCACAGTTCAGGGGTACATCATGGTGGGGCAGTCAAAGCAGCAGGGCCTTTAAGTGGCTGGGTATGTCACATCCACAGTCAAGAGCAGAGAGCAGTGAATTAATACATGCATGCTGGTGCTCAGCTTGCTTTCTCCAGCCTTATGCAGACCAGGATCCACTGCCCAAGGAAAGGTGCCACCATCGTGGGCAGGTCTTTTTGCCTTAATTAGCATAAATAATACCAACTCCACAGTTTGCCCATCTCTCAGGTGATTCTAGATTTTGCCAAGTTGTCAATTCTTTCCATCTCAACGCAGTTTAACCTCTTCCCTTTGATTGGCTGCACCCACTCGGCATTTAGAGAGGCAACATCTCACTTAAATATGCCCACGTCTCTACTCTTTCTCTCTGCATCTCTGGCAGACATTGCACCGTCGGTTTTCTTTGTTTTAGATAGACTGTACAGAGTTTGCTCCTGTTTATTACGTTTCTCCCTTCCTGGATCAAGCTGCACAAGAAACAGACAGATCTCAATATTCTTGTCCCTAATGAAAAGTTATCATTCTATAATTTGGTTTCACAGTGGCACTGACACAAACAGGCAAGAATTTAGCAATAGTGACCTTCACTGGTCATCTTCAGAGTTTATGATAAGTGATCAAGTAAACATCTGTCTACCCTGTTTTAGGAAATCATCCTTATGCCGGCTGTAGTGGCACATGTCTTTAATTCCAGCCCGTGGGAGGCAGAGGCAGGTGACAGGGTGATCTCTGTGAGATCAAGATCAGCCTGGTCTACATAGCAAGTTCCAGGCCAGCTGGAACTTGTCTCAAAAAAAAAAAAAATTAAAAAAAGAAGGAAAGAAAATCATCCTTGCAAATACTTATTTTCAGTATGTAAAAAAAAAGAATTTAAATTCTATTTTATTACTACATTCACAAAGTTCCACAACCATCACCACTACCTAATTTAAAAGTTTCATCATTCCCCAAAGAAACCCATTGTGCGTTAGCCACTCCTCATTCCAAACACTGATCTATTTTCCAATTCCATAAATTTACCTACTCTGTACTTTCAGTATAAATGAAAAAAGACTCCTGGGATTTGGGGATTTGGCTTCTTTTGCTATCGCAATGTTTCAAAATTCATCAATGGTGTAGCATTTATCAATGCTTCTTTATATTGTGTAATATTTTGTGTATATATAATATTTTTTATATCCATCAGTTGACAGACATTTGTGCTGTTACTTTGCTAGTTTCATCATCACTATGATCAAATATCTGAGGCAGTAGCCTAAAGGGAAGAAGGATTTATTTGGTTCTGGCTTCAGATGTCATGACTGTGTAGTCCTTGACTCTGATATCTCTAAGCCCCTGCTGGGGCAGAACATCATGGAAGTGGAAACCTGCTGGACAGAGCTGTTCAACTCATGGCTGCCAGGAAGCAGAGTAAAGCATAACAGGAAGGAGCCAGAGTGAGATTTCACCCTCAAGGACAGATTCCTCCAATGACTTATTTCCTTCAAACAGGAATCAGTGTTGCAGTTCCACCACTTCCCAATGGTCAGTTCAGGATTTTAGTCCGTGACTGGATTAAATCATCCATTAAGTCAGAACTTCATGATATAATTGTCTCTGGAAACACTGCAAACACAGAGAAATGTACTTTTATCTCATAAACATCTTCTATCATCAAGATGACAATCAAGTTAATCATCAAGGTTATTTCTACTTTGGGCTATAATAAATATCATCACAATTGAAGTTTTTATGTGGACATATATTCTCCTTCCATTTTTATTTTCCACATGGGGTCTCATGTATCCCAGGCTGACATCAAACTCACTGTGAGTCTGAAGACACATTTTTTAATGTACTTTTAAAAAGCAGAATATTTTAATTGAATTTTTGCACATTTCATATTTAAATATTTATTTTTTATGTGTGTGTTATGCCTGCATATATGTAAGTGCACCCATGTTGTGCAGTGCCTGCGGAGGACAGAAGAAGGTGTCAAATCCCCTGGAACTGGAGTTATGGACGGTTAGCCTTCATGTGGGTGCCAGGTCCTCTGCAAGAACAGCCAGTGCTCTTAACTGCTAAGCCATCTCTCCAGCCCTAAAACAATATATTTTGATCATATTTAGATTCCTTTCCTTACTATTCACCCAATTAATGTGTAAATACACACACATATGTGTTATATATATATATGTGTGTGTGTATATATATATATTTGCCTATAAAGTCAAATTTGTCTCCCCAAATGCCATTCAGTGTGGGTTCATCCACCAGAGCCTGGTCAGTCTACCAAGAGTCTCACCTTTAAATAAGACTGATTGACTCCCTTCCCAAAGCCAGGTACTTCCTCAGGTACCACTGGGGTTTCTTCCCCACTTCCCTGCTTTTATGCTGGGAGTTTGTCTGACTTGAACTTACACAGGACTTGTACACACTGTTACCACTGCTGTGAGTTCATATGAGTAACTTACCAGCTGCCTGGAAAACTGTTTCCTTATGGTCATCTACCTTCTCTGGCTCTTACAATCTTTCCACTCCCTTGTCTGTAATGATCCCTGAGTTGGGAGGCAGAAATTTGATATAGGTGTCCTATTCAGGGATCAGCACTCTGCAGCCTCTTGTTCTCTGCATTTTGACCAGGTGTGGTTCTCTGTGTTAATCACCATATGCTATAAGGAAGCTTCTCTTCTGAGAGTAGAATGATGGATGAATATATGGGCATAACAATAAGTCATTAGGAAACAGTTTAATACTATATCTATTTAGAAGAATAATAGTATTAGGCTCTCTCTCATGGCCTGTGACCTGTCTAGCCTCATATTCCTAAGCCTGATATGAATGTCAGGTATAGGCTCCATCTAATGAAGTGGATCGCAAATCAAATTGAAAAGTGATTGGTTACTCCTATAATAGTCATGCCACTATAGCAGCAGTGGGCACAGTGCCAGGCCAGTTGTTATAGCTTGCAGAATTTACAGCTGGATAATGTTGATGATTAATTTTCCTTTCAGGCAGCTTGCAGAGCACCTTCTAGCACTATGAAAGCTAGCCAGTAGAGATGAGGCTTTGAAGTCAACACTAGTTTGATTTCCTCTTGTTTGTTCAATAGCTCATGTATGTAACATCTCAGCAATAGAGTCTTACCATCAAGTTCTGGTGGGTAACCAAGAGCAGGGGCAATGGCCAGTGTGGTTTGAAGGTCTATGGGATCCCTAGTCAACAGCTTCTAGAGAGGGAGTCATTCTGGCATTGAGCTTTTACTTTTACTTTTGAATGCTATTGTTATGAATGTCATGGCATGAATTTACAATCAAGCCTACCTAGTAAAATTATCTTCATATTAGAATGGTCACTTTCTTGGGGCTCATAGACCCCCTCACTTTCATGATTTGGTTTCTTTCCCCTGACTAACTGGCCCTTTTGCTCCACTTAGCTGCCTCTATCTCACCTGGACCAGTGCTCTTTGTATCTTTGTCTTGAGCGTTATAATTTTTCATCAGCATCTTCTCAGTATTATCATTAATTTCCATGACCTGCTAAATCTCTAGCCTATATGAGCAGGCTGACTCTAGAGATCTTGTGGTATTCAGACAGCTTAACTTTAACCTACAATAAGAAAACTTGCATGCTTTCAATAACTTCACAAGTAAACATTATAATGCCATTAAGGACAGAGATGATGGAGATAGAAATAATGCTGTAGAAAGGAAAAGTTGGGCTACAGATTTTTACTCCTAGAACAGACCTCAAAATACAAACTCAGAGAAAGCCATGCTCTTCATACAAAAGCCAGGCCTTTGGATAACTGTGAGCTCAAGCTGTGCCTTGTTTATTATTCTGCTATCATTCTATGATTAAAAGTGAAACGCCCTAGGAATATTAATATGTGGATACCTCACAAGCACTTTCTAAAACTATACCTTCTTTCAGGCCAGCCCTCCGTCCCTCTGTGCCTGCCAATCTGCATCCCATCTTACTCAGTCAAAGGCAGTACATCTCACTCATTGAGCAGCTGGAAAATTTTAAAAGGCACATTTTTATTCCCTGTAGTCTTATCTCTCAAATCTGCTGGAATTTTGCAATCTGGTTCCCATCCCATCATGGATAGCCTGGCATTACTCCCCCATCCCATCATAAACAGTCTGGCATCATTCCATTCCCACCTACCCTCTTGCCTCCTGGGTTATTTCTTGCAGTTGCTCCTTCACATTTAAGAACAGCTTTTTTAGGGAACAAATCTGAAGTCATTGTGCTGATTACTGTCCTAAAGTCCTCCATATCGCCAAAGTTCCTCTCTGATTTGAAGCCAACTGTCTTTACCTCCCTTCTAAGTATTCAGCCATTTCCTTTATGTCAAATACTTTTCATTTCATTAAAGGGGTCATTACTGAGCCTTCGAACACGTCATTCTAAAGCTTAGAATGTCCCCTTGATCCCCTTCTCCTTTTGGATAACCACCACTCAGACTTTGGAGCTTGGTTTATATTTTGTGCCCTCCCAAATTGTTTTTCAGGGGCCACATCTGGACCAGGTACCTCTTGTGTCTGCGCTCAGACTCTTCAACCTCTCTAAGGACAATGTTTGGTTACTGCATTTATCTGACTTGCAAGTTGTGTCCCCCCACCCCAACACCATAAGAATTTAGAACTTTTGTGCTTTCTTGATTCTACTTACCTGACATTCTATCACTGGGGTCTAGCCAGGTAGGATCAATAAATATTAGACATAACCAAATAGCTGAAAGAATGAGTGGATGGGCACATGAATTAATAAAATTGTCTGTAGGGCTTAAAGATTAGAGAGGAGTACCATACAGAGAATCTGTTTGCCTAGCAGGTGGCAGACAGCTGGGGTCTTTGTTAGGCACAGTAGGTTGGGGTTGTTTTTTGTCTTGTTGTTTCCCTTTCATTTTTGTTTTTTCATAGATGTTTCTTTTCTAAAAATTGTATTAATTCTTTGAGAATTTTACACAGTGTATTTTGCTCTTATTCACCCCCACTCCCCAGCTCCTCCGAGACTCATTCCTACCTATCCAATGTTGTATCCTTTAAAAGTAACAACAACAAAAAAACCCCAAACCATTGAGTTTGATTTGTGCTGCCCACATACTTTTGAATGTGTGGTCATCTACTGGAGCATGGTCAACCTACCATAGGCCAGATCCTTAAAGACTACTGACTCTCCACCTCCCAACAGTTATCAATTGCCAATAACTCCATGATAAGATTTTTTCTGACTTGAACTTGAACAGGTCTTGTGCATGGTGTCACTGCCACTGTGATTCCATATGTGCAATTTCCCTGATGTGTCCAGGAAACACTGTTTCCTTGTAGTCATCCACTACCTCTGGCTCTTACAATCTTTCCATTTCCTCTTCCACAATAATCCCTGAGCCTTGGGAGGAAAGGCTGTGATATAAAGGTCCCATTTAGGGCTGAGCAAGCCACAGTCTCTTATTCTCTGCACCTTGACCAGTTGGGGGTTAATTGCCAGTAGGCTGTCAAAAGAAATTTCTCTGATAAAGGTTGAGAGATGCACTAATCTCAAGTTAGAAAGATAAGTCATTAGGAGTTTGACACTGTCCATTTAGCAAATTAGTAGTAGGTTCTCCCCTAGGGCCCACAACTTATCTAGTTATAGATTCTTGGCCCCATGCCAGAATGAGCTCCATCTTCTGGATCAGGTCTTAAATCCAATCAGAAGGTCACTGCTTACTCCACTAACATTTGAATCTTTTCACTTTCTTAAGGCAGAACATTTATTGTAGGTCCAGGCTTGTTTGCATGGAGGCTAGAAGTTGGTGGCATTTTCCTCAATTGTGTCATAT
>NW_008330347.1:651838-657645 GCF_000622305.1 Nannospalax galili
CCAAAGTTTACTAGATTGGCTGGCCAGCAAGCTCTGGGATATGTCTCCTGTCATTCAGAGCAAGTAATACAGTCAGTGACCACTGTGGTGGGATTGGAAAAGCCAAGCACTGGTTGCTCTAGTGTCCTGGTTCTTCTCAGAGACAGAGTAGAATGGCCAAGGATGAAGGAAGTAGGGACTCAGAAAAAGGTAAAAACAGGCATTTGTTGAAGCATACCGTAAAGAGCAAAGAGATAAAGGTACCGTCAGGAAGACAGGGGTCTCCAGAGCTGGTAGACTACCAAGCGGCTTCTGGGCTGGTCCTTGTATAGGTCCCTTAGGCCTTTCTTTCCTTTGAGTCCTTCACCCTACACTTTGTCTTTTGACTGGGATGGCCCCCCCAGCCAGGATACAGATACCGAGAGAAGTGTCTTATCTGATTGAGGGCCTTGTCAGGTGGATAGTCTTATTTTTTGGTGAATGGCCTTGTTTTGACACATTCCAGGAGTTGAGTGGGAATGTCATCTCTTTCCATCCTTCTGACCTTTTCCCTAGCTTGATGCCCCTAGCTAATTCCCAACACTACCACCGTGCCTGGCTTAGGAAACAGTTTCAAAGAACCATTTTCCAGGCCCTGACCTGCAACACAGTAATATCTTTAAAGTCAAAATTCTCTAGCTCAGTCCAATGTCCTTTTCATGAAGGACTGCTGACTGGGGACAAGGCCTCACTCTCATTAAGGAGGTGTACCTGGTGAATTGTCAGGTATCACTTGGGGTGAGCTGTTGGAGTCTGCCTGCCTAGAGTTGCTTAAACTGCAGCCTCCTTGACAACTATTCCCACAGGAGTCAGGGGGATCCATAAAAAGCACTGAGGAGGTTGGGGGATAGGGTGGGTGGGAGAAGGCCGATTATCTTCTTTACTGTAAAAGCTCAGGGAAAGTGAGCAGTAACTGGAAAGTGGTTAATCCCTCCGGGAATTCTAAAGGGCCAGGAATTAACCTTGGCAGTAGTTAGGGCCATCAATAACCCTTTCAGGGAATGTTCAAAGACCTCAACTTTGTTTAGAGAACTTGTGTGGGTGGAACTTCCTGTTTGCTCAGAGGACGGGATAAAGCCCAGTTGCTGCGCAGCATGTTCAGATCGCCTAGGCAGCGCAGTGGGAGGAAGCCTGGCCTCCTCCTGTCCTTCCCACAGCATGGGGAACAGGCTGCTTTACTCAAGCCTGGCACTCCTCCTGCTCCTGGTGCCTGCAGATGCCTCTATCCCGAGAAAGCCAAAGCCGTGAGTTCCACAGAAAGCTGAAGCTTGAATTTTAGAGTCCTTAGATATTTCAGATTGCCTTTGACATCATTCATTCTTTCCTAGGAAACCATTACCTTCTATGTCTGAGGTGCCTTTCAACCGTGAGATTTTGTAAATTTGCCTTGCTCATTTCACTGACTTGTAAACATTTTTCCTGAAGTCTGGATTTCATAATAGCCAAATACCCTGGTGGTAGACAGCACCTTTCTAAGGCGCATGAGATGGATCCTGGTGTAAAGGAATCAGTTTCCAGATCCTGAGGTTCCTATGGATGTACGGAGATTGTGCTCTGTCCTTTCCATCCCTTTATAATAAATTCCTCATCCTCACTTTGTATTGTAAAGGCAGACCTCTCCAGATCTTAGTGTGGCACTTTGTCCTGGAATTAAACAATTTCTAGGAACAATTTGAAATGTGGTTGTTGATGATGAGAAAGTAAAGGACTTTATAAGACAGAGCAGTCCTTCTGCAGATCTGATAGTGATGAGCTTTCAGTGAAATGAAGAACCACAGAAGTGTGAATTGGTGGGTGACCAGACACAATTCTTGACATCACAGTTCTGACTGATTTAGGGCAGGAAATACAAAAAGGCAAGAAATGATGACAGCCACATAATTTTTTAATCTCCCATTTACTTATTTGTATGAGACAATTCTTTTTCTTAGTGTTTTTATTTACACAAAAGAAAAATTGCTGGAATTATAATAAATTTTATTTAATTCATTTAATGAGGATTATCCAACCATGGATGCATTAGTTCACTAAGGAGGGAGGCATAATTCTCACTAAAGATGTGTTTCAAAAATATTTTAAGTCTAGTGTGTATGAAGCATAATTTATATTTTTGTCAGATGTATATTAGAACTTCTGAAAATCATAAGAAAATATTTAACATTTAGAAATTTGTGGTTGCGTATTTAAAGAAGTTGTTAAATTTATAAACTCACATGCACTATTTCATGTGTATGGATGCATGTATTTATATCTGTTAATAAAAAAGTCAGAGTTATCTATAAGGTATTTTAAAGCATTAAAATTTCTATGCATTAAATGGCATGGAATTTAAGTTCAAAGAAGAAAAAAGGAGGAAAGACAATTTATGGTCATTACAAAAAGAACTTTTACAATTTTACTCATTTACTTGTTAGTTTTTTGAGACAGGTTCTTGCTGTGTAGGGCTGGCAGGCCTTGAATTCGTAATCCTCCTGCCCCACCCGCCACATTATCTTATAATATTTAAGATTCTATGAAGACATTATAACCTTTATTTAAGAGAAATCAAGCTTTAATTTAGGATGTTGAGAAATACATTTTCCTATTATTTACAATTATAATAAAAATAGTTTTATCAAAAGTATATAAGAGGGGCACAGTGTATAAAAATTATCTTGGGAGTTCGTGTTTGAAATTCCAGGGTCAGCCTTCAATTGTATGCCATGGTATTGGGAAATTTTCAGCCCTGCTCAAAGTTACCAGCAGACAGATCATTTTTGGTTGGAGCTTTCCTCCAGGTGCAGAAAGGCAAATATATTTGATGCAAACACCCAGGTTGGGTAACTCACAAAGACTGTTATCTGCTTACCATAACTGGGACTTTAATGATTCACTTTCTTTGGGGCTCAGAGTACTTATTTGTAAAGTAGAATCATGGACTTTGCTTATAAGTTTTACAGGCTTGTTGAACATACACACACACACACACACACACACACACACAGAGTTTTAACAAGAATGCTCACCACAATGACGTGTGAGGGAAGGGGAAATAATTCTTATGCCATTCACAGCAGTGTTTCTGCATATCTCCTCTTAGTACACAACTAATGATAATAACAGTGATGGAACATAGTGATGTTGATAGGAACATCTCCTTCACTTGCCTCTAACTGGACTCCTCTATTCCCAGACTCTACATGGTACTGGTTCCCTCCCTGCTCCATGCAGGGACCCCTGAGAAGGGCTGCCTCCTTCTCAGCCACCTGAATGAGACAGTGACTGTGCGTGCTTCGTTGGAATCTCTCAGAGAAAACAGAAGTCTCTTCACTGATCTTGTCGTTGAGAAAGATCTATTCCACTGTGTCTCCTTCACTGTGAGTGTAGCCCTTTGCCTTAAATACATTAAGCTCAATCAGTTAGGGAGTAGGGATCTAGTATTACCAAAACAAAATACTGAGGAACTGGTTTTTAGAAAAAGTCAATAAAGAATCTAAATACAGCGACCAAGTATAGGAACTAAGGATCAATGCATCTGTTTACAACCATGCAGGACAAATATTTATAGGCATATCGACAAACAATTCAGTTATCAAAGAAAAATTTCCATTAGTTTATATAAAATACCATCATGCAAAGAGAAAGGGGGAATGTGGTTTTCCTTCAAATTCAAATTAAAAAATGTACAAAGCAAACTAGGCTATCCATCCATAAGCCACCAGTGGTAGATGGACAGGAACACCTCATGTGCTTGTAAGAGTAAAAGTAGTGATTATCTATGTCCAGTATCTTTTCAGAGCTCAGTGCTTGAGGGATATTCATAGTCCAGCACCAACAAAGCAGTTTTTTCATGTTAAGACCCGTAAGACATGCTTTCACTGTGTTTTTTTTTTTTTTTTTTTTAGCATATAGCAACTTAGAAAAGCCTAGTGGGTAATTGAGTAAGGATTCCACCATTTTTTCCATTTGAGCAACTTAGTAAAGCCTAGTGTGTAATTGAGTCAGGATTCCACCATGTTTTCCATATGAATAAAGATGTAATTCTCTGTTACAACTTTGCTTAACGTATTTTTCTCCACCTTATTTTCTGTCTTCCCATTTGTAAAATGTCAGCATTCTGGCCCAAGCCAGATGAGAATGAGGGGGTAAAATTAAGTAAAAAGGCAGGATCTCCAGAGAGGACTGGAACAGGGAAGAGGGACAGAGGCTTGAGGCACTGAAGGAGTTTTCCGATTTCAGGTCCCGCAGTCTTCATCCAAGGAAGTGATGTTCCTCACTGTCCAAGTCAAAGGACCAACTCAGGAATTCAGGAAGAGGAGCACAGTGCTGGTTAAACATAAAGAGAGTCTGGTCTTTGTCCAGACAGACAAACCCATCTACAAACCAGGACAGGCAGGTATGACGAGATCTGCAGTCAGGGGCAGGAAAGCTCTTCTTCCTCTGCCTAGTCCCATAGTCCCTGCCATCCTGCTTTTTAATAGTTTTTTTTTGCCAACCTGTAGGCCTCGTCAAGGACTTGGGACTAATGGAAAATATTTCTATTTCAGTGAAATTTCGTGTTGTCTCATTGGATGAAAATTTTCACCCCCTTAATGAACTGGTAATTTTTCTATTATTTGCATAAAATTATTTTATTTGTATAAAATGGCTGGGACCGTTTGGGTTGTTCAGGGAATCACCAGGGAGAGGAAGAATCTGATACTAGTAGCAGTAATTTTTCATATTACATTGACATAAGAGCTTCATTTATTTAAGACATCCCAGGCCAAACAGTAGGTAATTCATCTCATCTTGGTCTGGTACCTAGTTAGTTGTCATTTAATTAAACTTACTGTTTAGTTTCTAATTAGGAAAGGTAGCAAAATAAATAACGGACAACTGTCACAGTACCTAAGTTCAAATGATTTTTTAGAGATTTAAACTTTTTCCAAACACACCAAAATCTCTGCTGTGTAGGAAGTTTAGAGAAGTTGGTTTGCTTCTCAACACTAACCCTCAGTATCTGTGAAAAGATGTGACTCTTTCTCTCACAGCGAAGATATTACAGCAACTCTTTATTCCAAATTGACCACGTCTCATCTTGAAAAGATGCAGTTCTCTTTTAACTCCAGTGGCACAAGGGGAAGATATGATCTTGACTTCTCTCACACACCTGTATCCACTTTATCACAAAATCGTATTGGCTTAGAGATGTATCCAGGCTATTTCTTCTTACCTGAATTGCTATGTGGCCAACGCCATCTCTAAACAAGATCTTTGCAATAACCTTGACATCCATCTCTCTGCTTCTACTTTCACTCCATCGAAAGTCAAATGTGACATCCATTTCCCTGGCAGCTTAGTCATTGTGTGTGCGTGCGTGTGTGTGTGTGGCGTGTGTGTGTGTGTGATGTCATAGATATCATATGAATAGGTCTATCCCTTAGAATGAGGACAGACATATTGTTCTTTTATGTACTGCTATGTACGCGATATCTAGAATGGTTACAGCACAGGAGTAGATATGCAATAAATATTAGTTTTTAAAAGTAAGTAAACATTTACAGTAGATGAACTGTCCCATTCCTCCTCTTTCTCCACCTAACAATTCTATCACTCATATTAATTTGCTATTAATCTGTATTTGTTCTTAATCTGCAAAATTGCACAGCAAGGGGATGTTCTTGATGGGGATGCTATAAACTCTTAGATAACATTAGTAAGTCCCATTCCTAATAGCAGTACTCTCTCTCTCTCTCTCTCTCTCTCTCTCTCTCTCTCTCTCTGTCTCTGTTCTTTTCCCTCTGAAGAGTTGTACCCAATACACCAGC